>NW_028262358.1:16882378-17034695 GCF_047370975.1 Nipponia nippon
TTATATTAGGAGAGTCAAAACACTTTCTTTGTTTTGCCCAGCAAAACAATGCCTGGGGAGGGACATGAGTGGGAGAAAGATGAATTATTTAAGGAAAATGCTGGCCTAAAAGCATGCTGGGCAGTCTGCCTCTACTGCTCCAGCTGCAAAAACCTGAACTATCTGTAAGATGACGATTGGTGAATTCACTCAAGTGTTTATATGACATGGTGCCTGCAATGATATAAGCTTGATTTCAGTAAGGCAGGACGTTCTTTCCAGTCCCGTGTTCTTCTGACTGTAGACAAGGGAGTGGAGTGGTCACTGATGTAGTAGTAATTTCCAATATTTTTCTTTCCAACGTATGTCTAGATGAAGAAGAGAGGTATTACTCTTCCTTAAGTCTGTTGCTTTGGAGTTGCTTTTTCTTTCTTTTTCTTCCTTCTGTCCTTCATAATTTTCCTGTTCACTGTTTGTTTGTCTTCACTTCCCCTTTATGGTCTGGAGTAGCTTTAACATCTTGATGGGCTACTTTGGCTGTTCTAAATTTTCAACAGTTATTGTACCATATTATAGATTGTCTTATATTGTCATTTGCTACCTGATTTCATAATTCTGAGTTTTCAATTTCTGTTTTTTCCTCATCACTGCTTCAATACTTGGAGATGGGGGGGTGTGGTGGGGTTTTTTTGTTTTTTTTTTTTTTTTTTTTTAAAAGCATCCTCACCCAAAACCCCTGCCACCAACCCTTTTTCCCCAAAAAATACAAGTAAGGTAACTGTTGTTTTGGGTTTTTTACCTTCCTTTCATTATTTTATAATTCTGTTTTAAAAAGCAATTATTGTAAAGGAAAATGAGAGCTATGGTCCCTTTTAAACTTAGTCATATCTGTTTATTTCTTATGACAAAGCACAGTTTGTAGTAGCCTTCCACCTGTTAGCATTACAGCACTTGGACAACCATAGGAGGGTTCCAGGGAAATCGGACACTGTCGTGGAGCTGCTAAATACAAAAGAAACCAGCATCCAGCAAAGGAAGTCCTCTGAGGGGGAGCTTGGGAGAGTATTACAGGGAAACATCATATATTGATAAATTGAAGACTTGTTCTGACTCCTGGGCATCTGTTTGTCTGCAGCTGGACACAAGGTATTGAGGTAGATGGGACTTTTTGTCTGACTCAGTCTGGCAGTTCTACAGGCTGGGGAGGAGGCTGTCTCTATATTGAGCCATGTCACAGAACACATTCTGCCAGCAGTGGCTGATCAGTAGGAAACTGGTCTGGTTTTGTTACAAAGGAAAAAAAAAAAAAATCAGGAAGGACTTTGCTATTGGTGACACAATAGACACTGGGGGGGGGGGGGGGGGGACACAAAAACCAGCCTGCCTTTTTGGTTTTAATTCCAGTATTTGGTTTCCAGTCTATTTAGATGCTGGTATTAATCGCAAGAACCCATGTTTCCACCTGTAAACTGAGCACTGTGCTTTGAAGTAAGTGAAATAAAATAATTATGAAGTCTTCCTTTTAGAGTCATATTTCCACAAAATAAGTGTAATTTCTGATACCATTGTGCAAGTTAGATTTTACTGTAAAATGTGTTCTTCAGTGGTAACTTACTGTACTTCTAGTAGTTCTTTCTTTCCACATCTTCAAATATCTTCCCATTTTGAATGTAACTAATTTATGTCTTCTGTAGAGTTTCCACAACCTCCTCTCCTTTCTGTGGAAGTGAACAGTGATGATAAACTATCTTATGACAACTTGCCTACTCTTGTAACTTACCACAGTTCAGTGTCTGTTGGAAAGTCATCAGAAGTTGGTTTGTTTTTTTTTTTTGCGGGGGGGGGGGGGGGGGGGGAGGGGAGGCAGGAGAAGTAGTGTAGAGGGGGAAAAAAAAAGAATATTTGGCAAAGGATATTAATTGAATGGGCCTGGGCATCAGGGACACTCCAGATTGGTTTTATTGTGCTGTCCCTCATGTATTTGGTCAGCTTAAGGAAGCCGAGAACTGATTTGGAGAGTACAGTGCATCTAAGGTAAGGTTATCAATACATCATTGCAGACAGAGTTTGGGTTGAAGAACACAAATCTTCTTACCATTAGTGTGAAACCAAAGACTTAGTGTGCTGGCTACCAGCTGAATGCTGTCTTTGTTAATATTGACAGTGTCTTGAATGATGACTTTCTTAGGACACTTTTTTCATATTTAATGTATTTGTAAATTCTAGAATATTTACTCAGGCCTGGACATTGTCTAATATTTAGATAACCAAGTGAACTAAAGCAGCTCATGTCACTAACTAATCCAGATGCTCTGTGTGTAGGATTTTTTGTAGCAATTAGCTCAGACTCTGTAGTCTCATTTTTCTCTCATTTTACGCTCTCTGAACCCTTTTTTACTATTTTGTCATCTGTGTCACTACCTCTAGCATATAATTCACAAATCCTTTTTTAATAAATGAATACTAATGATCAGTTAATACATCAAGGAATGCTGATGTAAAGATGTTTTCCATAATTGCCACCATACCACTGGCAAGTGTGGTGAATCAATTATTTTGTGTCCTCCTCTTTAATATTAAACATACTGAACTTTATAGACTAACTGAAATAAAAATAAATTACAAGGAAAACCCCTTTATGTCACTGAAAATGTGTTCTGAGTGGATTTCAGAAGTTTGTGTTAATTCATGACTTCTTGTGCAGATCAGCAAAGTAATGACACACTAAAAGTGGTGAGAAAGGAATAATTCCAATGATACTCAAAAATCATAGTTGATCTAGGTTATATATGTATAACAGTAATTCTTGTAGACTTCGCTATTAAGCACAAAGAACTTCAGATTCAGGGCTTTGTCTTTGTTTTTGCATATATCAGGTAATCTCATGTAGAGTGAATGGAGTAATTAATGGCATAATTTAAGGAGAAACTCAATTTTTGCATCAAGTATAGACAATATTGTCAACATGTATACTACTGTATATGTTTGTATGTATGTGAAGGCCCAATACAGCAAATTGAGTTTACCGTATATTAGTATTATATCAGGAGTCCTATATACTCCATGAAATAAGTTGCTTTTTCATGTTCTAATTATACACAGTTTAACTAAATTTACCTACTGAATATTTTACTAAGAGAGATTGCAATTGTCAATTGCCTAATACACAGGGTTCACAGTTCAATAGCTTTGAAAACAATGGCAGTGAGATTGCATTTGTGGACCTTTCCTTTGTACATGTTTAAAGATCAATCAGACAGCTTAAGCAGGGTATTTCTGGAGAAAAAATAAAACAGTATGGATCCAGACTGTAACAAAAGAGTCATAGGCAAGAGCTACAGTCAATATATTTTTAATGTGTTGATAAGCTATCGAGCGCTCCGATGTTTGAGCATCAGTTGATGAGCAAGGCTCAGTTATTCCAGCAAAACCTCCCCAGACCTCTTTCATTTGCACTTAATTTTTTATTCTCTCATGCTTTAGTTATAAGTATCCCAGATGGACAAGAGGAAGGGAAACGAGTGCTCAAAAATGTCAGTTGAAAGTACTTGAAAGAATGAAGGAAGGGAGTTAAAATATTTGGACTGGTTATTTTGGAGTGCAATCAATATTCTGATTTCACTGTTACCCTTTGACAAGCTGTGCCCACAGATTTCCCACTCCTCAAAGTGGGGGCAAATATGACGTTAAAATAATAGAGTTGTGATTTCAGTCTACTTTTTTCCTTCGTGCTGTTTATATTCCAAGCATCTCTATCCTCTTCCTGATCTGTTTCCTTTCACAGTTTTTAAGCCTTTCTGTTACATAGAGTCCTCCAGCTAATCAGAAGACCAGAATTCCTGAATACTAGTGAGCTAAAACCAAGTCCTACTCCTCCTTCAAGATCAAAACCAGATATTGGTCAGGCTTCCCCTTTTCCTTTTTGTAATACCAGCAGAATGATCCCCTCTTTCCCAGGGGAAGGTCAAGCAGATGCCTTTCTGTGCGTGTGTTGTGCACGTGGAGAAAACAGAGCTACGCCTACCACTTGAAGAACCTTTCCAGAACAACCATGGCCTTGAGTCTCTTTTGTCTTTCTGCTGCTTGGTGGTCTTGGGTAACATTTCATGGAAACACAGTATGTCCAGAGCAAAATTCAGCGGGTATACTTAGTCACTTGTGCTGTGAAAAGATGCCGATATCAGTAAGGCAGACTGTCAGAAATATTTTTAAAAAATAGTGTGTGTCGCTGGGGTTGGGTCTTACATTATTAAAGTGTCTTGTGAGTGGTATAGGTGAGAGAATCAGAGTGAGAATACTTGAGTACTGTGCAGCAGTGCTCACTTCTAAAGATATGTATTAATATGTTGAACAACATTTCATTATTTTTAGGCATAGTTATAATACCCTTGTTGCCTTTTGCTTGTCTCTACATTTTAAAAAGACAGGATTAACACGGCTGTCACAATAGGGTATTCTTTAGCCAGAAAACTAATCTCCTGTGTAGCCAAACTCCCTCAGCAACTTCAGCTGTACAAAGTCGCTTCTTAGTAACAAAAGGGACGTTTTTGTCCTTGGATGTGTATGGATGGTATTGAGTGAAGTGTATGGAAGCCAAAGCACATTTTAGTAGCAGGAATAGTTGATATTTGTGGAAGATAATGGTTAGAGAAGAAAAAGCAGTCTCTTTCTTTCATCCCTTTATAATTGGTGTGACTGTTGGGCAGTGGGGAAGCACAAGCAAATATACAGCAATTTGTACTATGCAGGAGGATTACAATTGAAAAAAGAGATGAGGAAGCAGAGGGAGGGAGAGCTAGCTGTTTGCTTGGTTAAGGAAAAAAAAACAAGCCCTTCCCACCCTTAAAAAGTAGTCCTACTTCGATCAGCAGATCGGTTTCTGGGCTGTAGCATAGGGAGGAGAAGGAAAAAGAGGATTTTCCCTCTGCTATGTTGGACCATCCTGGTTTTTCTGTCTTGCTGAAGTAATCTATTTTTGTAAATGAAACCTCAAAAAAGATGCAGTCTCTGAGAAAAAGCTGGATCTCCGACTCTGCTCTGGAGCAAGCAGCACTAAGCTAAACCCCGAATGGCTGGCACACCCACCACCATTAACAGCAGTGCTCGGTTGTTAAGAAAACAATGTGCACAGACTAAAAATATGGCAACTGCAGAACTGACCATTTCCCATTAATTGAATAATTATTGACTGAAACATTTAATCCTGTCTCCCTAGAGAAAAATGGGATTTTCATGGGTTTTTACCCTAAATAAGACATCTGTGTTTTTAGGTGCTTGTCATAAACTGACCTGTAGGACTACTAAAGGAAAAACTTTTTCCTCAATTAAGTAAGAAATTAAACGGCTATAGTTGAAAATGTAAGTGCTAGTTGCAAGACTGCACTTTTTAGGATAATGGGTTTGTGCTCATGTATGTATGTCCTAAATAGCCAGAGCTGCAGTTTTCTAAAGATTCTTAAACACTAATAAGTTACAGCATGGCAGTGTGTCTTACTGGTTACCAAGGGTAACATGAAGTGTGGGTTTAAAGGCATTTCTGTTGGTATTACATACATTTTACATTTTCTCTTGGTTGATACTAGATGACATAATGTTTGCACTATGTCAGGTTTTGAGACATTCTCTTTAAAGGGAGGAACAAATGAGTTAATTGGGCATCTTTGAAAAATCAGGAACAGTTCATAAGAAATTTACACTAGCGTATTTCCCATGGTATCCCTCCAACGTTAACACAAGTTTAAAATAAGTAAAGCAAGCCTATATTATAGCCAATAGTTTCTGATATGCTTGTACCTGTGTTAACATGATAACTGCAGAGCTTGAATTAGGGTATCTCTAAGGAAAAGCTAAAAGACTGCCTAATCTTAATGTTGCTGAAAGCAAGTCAGTAATGTTTTTAAGGTTTGTATTGAGATCTGCCTTTACCCCAATATAGGACAATATCTTATTCCAATTTTAGCATGTTCAGGCTGAATTTTTGTACAGGTGGTATGTTATGGCTATTATGTATAAATTACAGTGTACAAAACTGGTTATACTTAGTCATGTAAGATAGGTACTACTGGTGCGAGCTGTTCTTTATGGGATATTACTTCGTTGGATGAATTGAGGTTATCTTCTATGAAAAGTCAGTGATTTCAATGTTTTTTCTCATGACAGGAGCTAGACAGCATTATCAGTTGCTTTTAATGAGCTCACTGTGGCAAGGTGTAAGGATAGCAGGGATTTAATTTGGCACATGGTCCTCTGCAGTTAACAGCCTTTTAAATGTTTTTCTTTGTAAACTATAATTTGTCACACATGAAGCGTATATAGGTTCAAATACATACAATAGTGGTAACAGCATTTAGTGATCATCTCACTGACAACTGATATGACATGGAGTTTCTGACCACTTGCAATAAATTTTTTTTATAGCCCTTATTCCTTGTAGATGATGTCCTGATCAGTTCTCACTTCAGTGACTTATTTCCAGCTTACCTAGATGTTTTTCTACAGTTTTGACTGGATGCTGTAATTTTGAGTTCATAAACTAAACTGCTTCACAACACATGTTGCTGTTGGTTCCACCTTGGGTAGTTGAGTGTTATTTATTTGTTAAATGATCCTTAGGTGAAGTCTGAGCATTTTCTTTGGAAAAGTCCTGATTCACAAAGCACACGTGTACTTGCTTACCTTCAGATGCTGTGTTTACAAGGCAGAGAAGGCTGCTCAGCTCTCCCAGGAGCAAGCCCTGGGATAGAATCATAGAATGGTTTAGGTTGGAAAAGACCTTTAAGATCAAGTCCAACTGTTAACCTAGCACTGCCAAATCCACCACTAAAACATGTCCCTAAGCACCACATCTACACAGCTTTTAAATACCTCCAGAACAGGGACAAAGGTTGTAATTTGGTGTGGGCTTGGAAGTGCCACATCTCCTATTCTTGACTTAGCAGTTCCTACTGCGTGTTTCTATGTACCTTCCTGTGTAGTGCAAAAGGGTTCTTTGGATTTGCCACATGCTAAGGCAGTCACTTTATTTCCATATATACAGTCATTCAATATCTGCCTCAGGGTTGCACTGTTGGAGCCAAGTATCATCATAAAGCACCCAGGCCAAAGATGCCTCCTTGGAACTGAAGAAAGATATCTATGAGAAATTAAAGTTCTCTACTTACTGTATAAAACCCTAACTTGAGCATTTGCCTCTGTCTGCCAGTATGCAATCTGGTGAAGGCTGTCATGAGTCCAAAACAGATTTTGCACAGAGTCATAGAATTGTCAAGGTTGGAAAAGACCCTTAAGATCATCGAGTCCAACCGTCAACCTATCACTGCCAAGTCCATCTATAGCATGTCTTCAAGCACCGTACCTATCTGTTCTTTAAATACCTCCAGGGATGCAGACTCAACCACTTCCCTGGGCAGCCTGTTCCAATGCTTGACCACCTTCTTGGTGAAGAAGTTTTTCCTAACCTAAACCTCCCCTGGCGCAGCTTGAGGCCATTTCCTCTTGTTCTATCACTCGTTACTAGGGAGAAGAGACTGATCCCCACCTCGCCAGGTAAGTCAAGTGGAAGATACAGTGCATACATCTTAGGGCACCGAGAATGAGAATTCTGCTACTCCCCATGTGAATGCTGATGTCCTCAAAATGCAAGAGAGTAGGGTATCTTAGAGGCTATTGGTAAGAAAATTGTGAACTGAGCAGCTAGAGTAGGTAAACTTCTATTATATTTGCCATAGTTTCAGCTGGGTGCTGTGACTGTTCATAAATGAGCTTAAATATTCCCCCTTTCTCAACTGCAGATGACAATCCTTGTTCTAGTTCTCAGTAGTTCATAGAAAGCCATTTGATCAAATTATATACATTTTCAACAGGTGCACAAGGTGAGCATTGTGAGTGATCTCTCTCACCTCTTGAACTATGCTGCGGAACAGCATACCTGGATCCGCAGCAATGTGGGGTTCTGACACTGTCATCTGTCAGTGAAGTAAAAAGTAAGAGAAATGAATGTTCAGAGAGCAGAGTGTCAATGTGGGATCAAATGCAAGAAATAGTGCATGGGCAGGTTAGCAAAAGACAGGCTTGCCGTGGCTTCTGATAGAAAACAATGTTCTTCTCCATCCCTAATGAAAGTCCACAGGCCAGCAAGTAAAGGGCACGTCACCAGTGTTAATTTACTTGAATGTCCCAGCAGAAGGCCAATATGAAATACTAATCCCCGTGACAGAGAAATTACTGATGTGACCTTTGACCATGTCAGAAGTGTGTCCACATGTAGGATTCCTCTGGTGGTTTGTTGACAATTTGGAGTAAGGGCAGTACAGTCCCTGCAACTGTGAAGTCAGTCTGTATCTTCATCAGAGAAGCTCTTTTCTTTTTTTCTCTCCCACAATGATGTTACTGCAATGGTTTGGTTTTTTTCAGCTTCGCAATGGTAGCTGGTCAGGCAGACAGCACCAAGGAGAGTATAAGCTACATCTTGAATGAGGCAAGCACAGAAGTTTGCTGCAAATGAGATTTGTATCAATGAATACTTGGAGATAAAGGATGAACAAAGAGAGGCTGCTGGTGTGCAAGCAGGATGTAGTGCTCCTGACAAAGTCCAATGGGGGCGGACAAAGCAACAAATTGTAATATTTAAGGAACTATCATTCACCTGTTCAGTGTGCCATATGATTTATATGACTAACCAAGCCAGCAAGCAGTGAGTGTGTGTAATTAATGGTTTGCCAATGATTTATAGATCAAGGACTACTTGCTGTAAGCATAGCCTCATAAGTCTAAATAACGAATAAACCAATAATTTATTTGTTTTGAGAGCAATTAGTCATTGGAAAAAGGGAAGAGAATTCTTCTCATTGGTTGTTTGATGCTCATTTGGTTGTATTTAGATGCTTATACACTAGCCTGGCAGGGGGAAGAGACCTAGTATATGCGAAGGTGAAAATAACATTTTTGTTGATCAGTCCGAACACTTAAAGATTAATGAAGTAATTCATCTGCATTAATACAGCTTTGGATGTTCCTGTAACTACTGGTTCCCTGACTAGTTTCCAAAACTAGTTTAATCTGAGTAAGAAGTAGAAGAAAAATCCTGTCTTGTTTTACGCAGATTTCCTGGTCAAAGTAGGTGCAATCTGGTTGCTGACTATGTAACTAGCACCAGTTCACTTCAGCATGCCCCAGAAATGTGAGGCAAAGCCAAGGGAGTAAAAACCCAAAACAACAGATGTGACCATCATTGTCCTTTTAATCACTGCCAAATTTGCTACCTGTGGGCTTCAGTTGCACTGTGGGTGCTATGAATTTATGTGACCTAGAAGATAAAAGCTTTCATAAATTGTAGACAACCAGGAAAATGGCAGTAACTGCTTCTTGCATCACCATCACCTGAAACCCTCTGCAAGTCTGTAAGCTCTGGGACAGCAGAAGTTATTAAGTATTGTGCTTGCCTGTACAGTTCCTGGTACAATGGAACTTTGACCCCTGACTGGGATTTCAAAGTGTGACTAAATATTACCTAAAAATTAATACCAAGGCTTAAAATATGCAAATGCACGCATCTGCAAAGTGTGCCTTCATGTTACTCAAGCGACTTAGGAGAGGGTGATGCAGCGGGAGCAGAGTGGTGCACTTCATCCAGCTGCTGCCCAAACAAGGAAGCTGCAGGTTTTCTCTTTATTTCTTATATTCTAGCTTATGCTTCCCTGTCGCTCTCTGGTAGCGTTGCTGAATGCAGATGATCCACTTGTATAGTCTGCTCTTTACCTGTACTTCTCCAGGTAGTATAGACAGCGGTCAAGCTGCACCTTCTTTCCTGTCACCTGTGGGTATTTTGGGTCATTGATAAATGGTGTTTTTACTGTAGTCCATCTGCAACAGACGCTAAAAATATTTCAGGAGTTAGTTCGCTTTAGTGGTGACATCATGCCAGCACTGTCACCTAGGTAATGGAACTAATTGCCATAGCAACAAGGCTTTATCATTCAGCAGCCCGAACATTTTTGACAGATGGGAGAGCCTAAAGATTTGAAGTAGGACACAAATGAAACATATCTGATTGGGCTAAGTCATATTAATAGTTCATGAATAGGAATCTTCTGTGCAGGGTAAATCAAATCAGAATAAATGATATATCTTTTAGAGGCCCATTTACTTCAAATTAAATTGTTTAATGTTAAAAATTTTCTTCCTCTAGGGAAAAAATAGCAGCATTTAATTAAAACAAGCAGATAATAAACCTGATTGTTTAAATATTATTGTACAGCCTCTGGGTATTACTCCTGTTCTAGACATCGTACGAGACTAATTAAATGACAAAGTACTTCTAAAAAAATTTTAGCTGAGCATTAGTTCACTTCAGGGTTAGTAATTCACCTTGCCAAAACATGATTGTGGTGGGAGCACTGGTGCTGGTGTCAAGAGTGCCCTGAGCTCTGACAAGGCTTCCTGTTTCCAGTGGTGCTGGCTCTGCCTCAGCCTTTTTCAGGAAAGGCGTAACCTCAGACTTAACCTGGCACAGTCAAAGCCATCTGGGATTAGGCCCAAAATTACAAACAGCCAGGGTGAAGTTTTACCTCACTCTAGTCAATGCAGTTTTTGTTGTTCAGTCAGTAGACCCACATTTCACTCTGCTTGTTCTGCTCTCAGCTTGCTTGGACACTGAAGGCTGAAAGTACCCCTTCATTTTCTGCTCTGGTCTTTGGGCTATTACTCTGTATTGTGTATTCAACCACAGGCAGCAATGAAGCTGCTGTTGGTGGTGTGGAATAAATCAAGAATGACTGCAGAGCTTTAGGGGCAAAAGTAAAGGACGTGGTTAGCCCTCCTTGACCCAACAGGTGAGGGGAAATGTTTGGATAAGAGTGGACACATTCTGCAAGGTAATAACTGGCTGAATAGTCAGCTGAGAAGGTGGGTAAAGACATCTTTCCCAGCAGGTTTGGCAACCTGGTAAGGAGGGCTTTAAACTAAATACATGAGGGTTGGTGATAACAGCTTGCAATTAAATGCGGACACAGGTAGGGATGGCAAGTATACAGGGTAGGATGAGCAGTCTGAGGAAGTCTGCAGATCACAGATGCTGGTCCTTATGGGAGACTTTAACCTCCCTGCCTGGAAAGGCAGCACACTGGGAAGCAAGCAATGTGAGGAATGTCTGGAGTGTGTTGGGTAATTTCTTAATGTAGATGCTACATAAGATAGCTAGATGTGATGTTCTTCTGGGTCTGCTGCTCACAAACAAGATCTGGTTGAGGATGTGATAATCAATGGTAGTCTTGACTGTGGTGATCGTGAAATGGGGGAGATCAAGATGCTGACAAGAGCGAGGAAACCAAGTAGCAGTGTAGACCCTGGAGCTGAGGGGAGCAGGCTTTGATGTATTTAGGAAACTGGTTGGTGAGATCCTGTGGGAGACAGCTGTGTCTCACCAAGTCTTTAAAAATGGCAAGAAGGGTGATCAGGGAAACTACAGGTCAATGGGGCTTGCTTCGTTTCTACAAAAAAATCCTTTCAGAAGATGTTTTTCATAAAATCATTAAGGTTGGAAAAGACCCTTAAGATCAAGTCCAGCCATTAACCTAGCACTGCCAAGTCCATGACTAAACCATGTCCTCGAGCACCACGTCTACCCTTCTTTTAAATACCTCCAGGGATGGGGACTCAACAACTCCCCTGGGCAGCCTGTTCCAATGCCTGACTACCATTTTGGTGAAGAAGTTTTTCCTAATGTCTAACCTGAACCTCTCCTGGTGCAGCTTGAGGCCGTTTCCTCTTGTCCTATCGCTTCTTCCTTGGGAGAAGAGACTGACCCCCACCTCGCTACAGCCTCCTTTCAGGTAGTTGTAGAGAGTGATAAGGTCTCCCCTCAGCCTCCTCTTCTCCAGGCTAAACAACCCCAGTTCCCTCAGCCGCTCCTCATAAGACTTGCTCTCTAGACCCTTCACCAGCTTTGTTGCCCTTCTTTGGACACTCTCCAGCACCTCGATGTCCTTCTTGTAGTGAGGGGCCCAAAACTGAACACAGTACTCGAGGTGCGGCCTCACCAGTGCCGAGTACAGGGGCACTATCACTTCCCTAGTCCTGCTGGCCACGCTATTTCTGATACAAGCCAGGATGCCATTGGCCCTCTTGGCCACTTGAGCACACTGCTGGCTCATGTTCAGCCAGCTGTCAACCAACAGCCCCGGGTCCTTTTCTGCCAGTCAGCTCTCTAGCTATTCCTCCCCAATAGCTTTTGGCAATATGAAGGAGAAAGTGGTTGGAAGTAACTGCTCATTAGGCCCCATCTACAGTACTGCATCCAAGTTGGGGACCCCCAGTACAAGAAAGACATCAGTGAACTGGAGGGAGTTTAGGGGAGGCCACTGAGATGATTGGGGCAGGATCACTTGCCCTGTAAAGGTGGAAAAACACTGCAAGAGGCTGCATAGTGAGGTCATGGTGTCTCCATCCTTGGAGGTTTTCAAGTGCTGACTGGACAAAGCCCTGAGCAACCTGGTCTGAATTCAGCGTTGATCCTGCTTTGAGCAAGAGGTTGGGCTAGAGACCTTCCCAGGTCACTTTTAACTGGAATTATTCTGTGATTTTTGTGATGTTACCAGAAGATACAATTCTTCTTTATTCCTCCTAATCTTCCTACCTATATTTAATCTCTTAAAGCTGCATCCCTATGGTGTCTTCTGAAGCAACAACAACAAATATATTAGTTTTTCTGTAATAAAGGGGAATGTGTCATATTTAGATGAAATGTAACTAATCACAGAATATAGGGTTTAAACTTAAAGTGCATGTTATACTTGCCTGTACTGAGTTATGCATTACCATTTTAATCAAAATGGCTTATATTGGTTCAGGCAGCAACAGTGAACAAAGTCTTAGATAAAGAAGAGTGACTCACTTACTTTCTGCCTTCAACATAAATATTAGCTGCCCTCCAGTAAATGTAACTCATCTGTGCTTAGAAATGCAATACACAGCAGATAAAATGCCATTTCTTCCAATTATTTACTGATATTATACAGGCTCAGTATTAGCCTAAGCTTTTCACTCTGATGGAATTAGACATAATAATTATTTTTAACATATTGTCTGATTTGTTTTCCTTATCAGGAGTTCAGGTTTGCATTCTCACCTCTAGTATCAGACCCTTTCTAATGGAAGGAGAGACTTTGGGAAATTAGGCTGGAGGGTCAAAATAATCCTGGCAATTACTTTTCATTCTAATTGAGATTGTGAAGACGTAGCTCAGCACTAAGAATTTCTCTGTGCATCTTGTAAGTTTTTCTCATCATCACCCTTCCAGGCAAACATAGAAATAGACACTTTGTGGTTTATGTTCTATAACCTCAATGGCTTTGGATCTTGAAAGCCAATTTTAAAGGCTCAGAAAAATCACAGCAAAACAGCTGTTTGGTTTTATGAAATATAAACGGTATAGTTGAAAATGCACAGATGGCTTCTTGGTGATGCATTTCACAAACATGCTTAGATGTTGTTCAAAATATGAATTTGAATAAATCTGTGATTGATTAATAATTGTCTAGTTGGTGACAGCAGCTATTGGTGGGAGAGCAGGTAGTCAGATATCATGGTCTTATTTTTCAAAATTACATGTGGTTCCATGTTTGGTGTTTGTTTTGGTTTTTTTTTTTTGCATTTGGTGAGATTAAAACCATCTTGGTGAGATTAAAACCAGCTTTTATTTGAAATTCAGTTTTGGACATGGTTTTGCTATGGCTTTGAACAGTGTGGTAATGTGGGATGGATGATAGAAAAAACACTGCTAGAAAAAAAAGTCTAGATTCATTACAGCTTGAACTACTGCTTTCTTTTTCTGAAGAAAGTACGTTTTGTCTCGCTACACTGTACTGCACTCATGTGAAAGGAATAAAAAGGGATGCTACCACCTTCACAACATGTGCAGATTAATTTTCAGTCACGGACATATGAGTGGAAAATACTCAGTATTTTGTAATATGCTTGAACAACGATTGCTTTAAGAGGAAAAAAAAGGCCCTTCATTTAGTGCTGGTAGGGATTTCTGCTGTGATTTAAGCAGTCACTGAAAGGAGGTTGTTTATTTTGGTTACACTACATGACAAGAATGGTTTGAAAGAAGCAATCGAATGCTTTTCCTTGCATACTGATTGTTCATTATATAACTATCAATAACTGCCTAATAAAAGTAGTCCAAAATAAATCATGCTTTCTTAACTACTTGGTAAAGAATGGACAACACTTCAGTATACTTCCCAATACAGTAACACTTTATAAAAGCGATCTATACTCTAAGCACTCATTACTGTTACCAATTCATTAAAATGTTAAGTTAATGTATTCAGGTTCCTTTATTGAAAGTGAAAGCCAGTAACAAAGCCAACAAAGATGCATGTGTCTGATTATACCACACTAGAAGTAAATAATAGAGCATTATGCAATTCATGGCACAAGTAATGGATTTTGGATAGCAGCATACATCCAACTGAAAAATGATGGATGCTTCAAAATGAAGTATGCCATAGTCAAAAAGTACAAGCTTCTAAAATAGATGATGATAAGTTCAAGACCTGTGCCCATAATTTGGAGGCTCAAATAAGACTGATTCCTTTTAAAAAAAATATTGACTGGCAATCACATTTTATTTAATTAAAATGTACAGCTTTGAAACATTCCCAAGATTTTCCAGCTTGTGCCTGTATTTGCAAAGCTTAGAGCAATTGGATGCCTTTATTGGAAGTGAGGCAGTACTAACAGAAAAGCATACACATTTTAAAATATTTCATATTAATCAGAAGTGATCAACTTGACACTGAAGCTTGACATGTTTGGGATAGATTTCATTGAAAATAATTTCAATGTATTGGTATTTAAATCCAGTGTTTCTAAAAGTTCAGGCCTGGCAACCTCAGTGCAGGCATCTGAAATCAATGTGTGAAAACTCCGTATGGAAATGTTGGTCCTCAAATCCAATATAGTGGTCCATAGTCACTTAATAGCAGTTTAGCTGTAGAAAAACCTGGAGATAAAGCCTGCCATACATTAGCTGAGTAAGTTTGCTTGATGAAGAAAGTGCATGGAGTCTGTACTGTTCCTTTGCCCTAATGAGGACAGGATGATCTGCATTTGAGTATCATGAATAGGTCTGACCATTTACTCATCAGAGAACTCCATTTATCAGGCTGGTCCACAACATCTTCAGCCACTGCTGGAGAGTCAAAGGCTTTTGCTGCTCCTTTTATGGGTAGCAGTGGACTTTGCTTTGCAAAGCATGTTTTTTGACTTGGTAAAGCAAGCCTGCTTGGTGCTACCTATAACTATTTTGTCTGCTGCGTCACCACCACCTCTTTCTCTTGCAGTTGTAGTGAGGAGGAGTAGGGTAAAGAAAGTAGGGTTGGATCTACTAGAATAGAGCCTCATCTGCATGAGAGAGGGCCCCATCTACATGTAGATGTGGCATTTAGGGACATGGCTTAGTGGTGGACTTGGCAGTGTTAGGTTTACAGTTCGACTTGATGGTCTTAAAGATGTTTTCGAACCTAAATGATGCTATGATTCTGTGAAGTAGTGACAGGAAGCTCAGGAAGTCAGGTAGCCCATCTCCTTACCAGCCAGGTCCAATCACATACCTTTTGCTCAGAGTAGGTCTTCTAACCCAGTCTGTGGGGTAATTTCTGTGGACTGCTGACAATTCAGAGGTACCATGTGTTGCTTGGCTTGCCCAGAGGAATACCTATGTGCCACCCTCCCTCCAGAAAGCTGAGGAAACAGTGCATCCAGCTATGGCTTGTAACTGGCAGGAGGAACACATGTTCTAGTTGGTCAAACATGCGTCCCAGGGACTGTATCATCCCTTGCCAAGTAGATGACAAGCACATACAGCTTGTATGGGGATTAAAGATGATGTAGAGGCCTGCTGAGGCAAGGGGGATAATGTAGCAGAAGGAAAAATGTGGCATGCTAAAGATCTGATTAAGATGTTACAATAGAAGGGGGAAGGAAGGGATGCTGGTGTGAATTGCTGTAGGAAGAAGCTATGAAATCATGGTAGAATTTCAGTTGGGGAGAGGAACTGCAAATGTGGGGAGTTTAATGGGCACTGAGGGAAGGAGTCTGGAGTTAGAAAGGACAAGGAGAAGAAAAGTGGGTTTTGCCTTCTAAGGGTAAATGGGAGTTTTTAATGGACTACTTAACTGAATTTGTTATTAAAGATCTTCAGAGGTGGAATTCCTACAAATTCCATAGCTAACTATCTTTACTGCTGAAAGCTTTTCCTAATATCTACCCTTTCTCTAGCTGAAGTTCATTAACTTTTTTTACTGTCTACCTTTGACACGGGTAAGAGCTTTTTTTAGAGTGTTCTTTTGCATAGATGAACGCTGTTATCATATGCTTCATCTTAACATTTTCCCTAAACCCAGCTAGCCCCGATTTTGCAGAAAACGGATCTTTTTGTCACTCACTATTTCTCCCTGAGTGCTCCGTATCCGAGAAGGATGCTGGCCAAAACTGGACAGTACTGCTCCCGCAGAGGCCTTACCAGCCCTGAGGAGATGGGAAGGATGAATTTGTCCCTTTTTATCTCTTGGGGTGATGCCTGCCTTTTTGGCAGTAGCACAGCCTTTCCAACCCTTGTTCATCTTGTATTGCTTTGCAGCCTCCTAACTGTGCTCTCTGAGAGTGCTGGCTAGCCTGTATTACATCCCCTAGCTGTGGAGCCTGTTGTTCCAATCTGAATGTAAAATTTTGCATGTCTCTTACCTAATGTGTTTGTAGACCTGCCAATTTAACACATATCTAGTATTTAATCATCTGGGTCATAAATGAAACACTGAGATGATACATCTCTGTGGAGAGATGTATTGCATGAGATTGCACTCTGACTGTGTACACTCTCTGTATGTGTAGACTCTCTGGATATGTTTTTCTGGACATCTTGGTTCCCCCCTCTAGTCTCATTTAGACTGTATTTCTTAGGTTGCTTATGAAGATGTTATAAGAGATAAGGTCAGAAATCCCTCTAAAGTCAAGATATGGTATCTACTGCAACTTCTCACTAAATACAAGCCTTTTACCCTGCCAAGGAAAGCAACTAGATTGGTTTTACATCACTTTTTCCTTATTGACTGTTTATAGTCTTCCTTATTTTTCTTGTAATTGCTTATACATTCTTTGACTGTTTATTTCACTATTTCTCTAAAAGCTGAAATTGTGTGGTCTATAATACTCTCTTTTCTACCTTATGGTAAAGAAGCACTGTTTTTATCATTTTGCAGTCTTTCGGGTCTCCAGCCATTTTTCTGAAATTCTCACATATAACAGCTAGGCAATCTGAGACTGCTTCAGCCAGTTCTGTAAAAGTACCTTAGGACAAATTTAATTAGACCTAGCCATTTGGAAAACATCTAGCTTATCTTTATCTAAGTATTCATGGTGCTTCTCCATGAGATCATTTATCCTTATCTGTAGGTGTTTAAATAAGTAAGTACTTTAATTACAGCTGACCTTTTTAATAAAGAATGAAATGAAAAAGGCATTGATGTTGAGATTAAGTTCACCATCTCAGTTTTCTCTGTTTCTTACCATATTAGAGCCTACATTATGTTAACAACTGCATCCTCTATAAAAGAAAAAGAGCAATAAAGGACCTCAGAAACTTTCCAGACTCTCTGAACACATGGCACTGGAAAACACATCCAATCGAAGTTTGGATCAAATTTTGCTGGGAGCATAACAAGTGTAGCTAGGATGTGTTCAAGGACTTTTTAATTACTTTGAGTCATCCTAGACAGGAAGGGTAAAAGGGGAACATGGAGTTTTGGAACATGAAGATATTTCTGTAGTTCATAATAAGTTAATATTTACTGGCAAAGTGTCAGCTCTGTCCCCAGTGGTACAGGTAACATGAGATTGGCCCCAAACTCCAATGTGTCAACTGTAAATGGCTCCAAAGAAGCTGATAGTCTACCTTGAACAAAAAACCTAATCTTTTTATGCTATCTTTTTAAAGGTTTTTCGTGTCATGCTCTGACATAAGAGAACATTAGCTGCAATAAAGAACACCAGTAAGCCTGAGTCATAGATGGGAGTATGATAGGAGCATAAAACAAGACTCCATAAATCCTAAATGTTTTGACAAATGAAAATCAGGAGTCACAAACTCTGTAGTTCACTGGATGTGCAGTATACAACAAGGCTTATTCTAACGCACTTGCATACACCAAACCCATTATTTTTCCCTTTAATGTCCACATTACTCTCCCAATATAGATTTTGATAAAAAGCCTAAATGAGTATGAACTCCACCATTAACAGAAAGGTGAAGAAATGCAACAGTTACGTTTCTGACTCGTGCATGGATATACCTTTTGTTGCCAGGGGAAAGGTATCTGGTCATCTGATCTAATAGGAAAATCTTACAGGATCTGTGGAATACCAGAAAAAAAACAGCAGAAAGGGCAAGTCTTAGCTCTGACATTTCTTAAAAGGGGGGATGGGACCAAACCCACACAACTTTGCAAAGGCTTTTAATAAGACTTTATCATCTTGAATAGCTCCTACAGTCTTGAAATAAGCTGGAACAGGAGACTGAACTTAGGAGGCTGCAGAAAAGCTGCAAGCACTGAAGGAATTGATAGTGATGTAGTGCCTGGGACTTCCTTTACTGCATTTGTGCTGAACAAACAATTTTCAAGAGTGATATTTCAGGAATTTCAATTGTGCACAATAAAAAAGATGCTTTAAAAACACATGTGTATACATGGGAAGAAATCTTGTTCTAGCTGAACCCCTTAATCTCTTGCCCTTTCTGGACAATTTGATTTTGGTGAGGAAATATTCAAAGGCATCTTCTTGCAGTGATGTCTGTCGTCCTCCCATCAGGGAGGAGAAAAAGGACAAGCCTTCTTTCCCAACTTCATGATGTAGGATGCTGAGAAGGCTGAATTACAAACCTGGTTGATGGCCTGAGCCTGCTGAGAGACAGAGCTGATTGCATGGAGGGCAATGATGTTTTGGTCTTCCCGGCCTCCTGCTCCCTGAGCTGCTGCATCTTCCTGTTAGTGCATCTCCAACACATCTGTAGGATTGCAGGCTACTCAGGCCTGGCTCAGTCCTCCCCACTTCTAAGGTATGGAAAAGCTGAGGGAGGGGGGGAAGGAAAAAAGTACATGTGTAAGCAGTATTCTAGGTTTCTGTAAAACATCTACTGTTGTGCTAGATGGGAAAATATTAGTTAACCTTATACTAACTTAATTAAGATGGTGATTGATGTATAAGAATTATAAAGTGATGGTGGAAGGTGGCCCAGAGGAAGCTGGCAAAAGACCATGCTGAAAGGAGAACTGTTAAAAGCATCTAGCGAAGTACAATTATTGGATTAGGGCATAATCTGATTTAATATTTTCATTAACATCCACAATACCAAAAGTAGGCGTGAATTAGTGGTTTTCTTTTTTTTTTCTGGTGGCATAAATCTGGGACATATTAGCAATAAAGATGTGAATTACCATATTATATGGAAATAATTAGATGACCTTGAGATCAGGAATGATACAAATATGATGGAACATTGTCGTACAAAATGCAAAGTTATGCACTTTGGGACTATGAACAAGAATTTTAGGCACTAACTGGTGCTTGAGCTGTGAGCAGAGGAGAAGCCAGGTCATGTGTTAGTCAGCTACAGATGTAGCTGCAAAAAAGCTCATTGGGGTCATAAGCTACTACGCTCTGGTTTTAGTGTAGTGATTTCCATGCTGTGTACAAGGCTCCAGTATGACCTTATCTGAAATACTGTGTGGATCTCTGTGTACAATCTCTCAAAAATTAATTTAAGACAGAATGAGTGAGAAGGGTACAATGGTCTTAGCAGCCTATCTTATGAAAGAAAATTGGAAGTGCAGCTTCTTCAAGCGAGAAAAAACAAAGGTTGAGAGAGGATATGACTGTCATCTACAGATTTACCAGAGGAGAAGACTCTAACGAAGGGGGGAGGAGGAGAGAAGAGCTCTTTGAGCAGAAATGACAGTGTTGGCACAACAGCATTTTCATATTAGAAAAGAGGCAGAGCATTTATGAGAGAATTCCTGTAGTAAAGATAGCACAGCTCCTGTAACTTGTTTTTAGGATAGGAATTGATGTGTTAATTAAGAGCACAAAGCTGCCGGCAGATGAGTGCAGATACTCATCTTACTCCTGTGCTCCAAGCTTCATTCTGGAGATCCCCATTCCTTCCACTCTGCTGTTCCTGCTCTCTGCTTGCTTCCTCCCATCTTCAGACTTGCACAGATATATTTTATTTGCATCACTTATTCTGCGTGTGATTTGGCTAGTTTTTCCTGGGATAGACTTGCCTCACAAAGAAGATTCTTGCACTTCACTCAGCCCTGTAGAGTCACACTCAGGATCTGCACTCACCATGTTGCCTGTTTTTCTAATAGAACAGAAATTCTCCTTCATCACTGGGTCTGGTTTTTCAGTTCACAGACAGGAGGAGGGAGATTCACTGAAGCTTTGAAGCAGATTTTGGAAATCATACTATTCAATAACTAAGAACACTGATGTTTTTGTGTAACATCAGAGAAAAGCTCCTTGTATTAACATTCAAATAGGTGCATAAAGTAGTTATTGTTTTCCTGACCATACAGAGTCTGCTGCCATATGCTCACAGTCAGAAATGGCATGAGGTACTATTCATAATGGCTTTTATTTATGACAGTTTCTGGGATCCAGGGTTCTAGCTATGATGGCTCAGCAGGTTTCCACAGCTCAGCTGTGACTAGACCTAATTCTGATTCATTCAGAGTGTTCCTGCAGTCGAGAGCAGTAGCAAATAGAAAAGATACTGCTGATAAATTGCAGATAGAAAAATATAAAATCAATGTAACAATTATAGCTGATCCAATCAGAAATAAGAAGAGAAATTAAGGTAAGTTCAAAAAAGAACAAGGGAATAAAATCCACTGCGATTAGTACTAAGTGTGTAGTGCTTATCACAGAAGAGTCAGATACTTAGATATTATGAAGTAGGACAAAAGAATGCAGAAAAAATGCTGCTGGGGAAGAAACCATGTACACTTAAGGCTAAGTGTCTTGCAGGGGCAGGAGTGGTTTACAAAAGTACCACCTATGACATCACATTCAGCTTTGTCTTGCACCTCTTTTCCCTTCTCTGCTTTTTCTCCTGTCTTTTTTCCAGTCAATTGCCAGCTCAGTAGTCAAAGGTATAGACTACAAGAGGTTTTGCTCTTCCCAAATGCAGTGTCTGCTGCATTCTTGCTAGGTTACAAATTGCAAGCACTCCATTCAGTGCTGTGTTTGAATGGACATCAGCTCTTACTACTTTCACAATCTCTGCATGTGGCAAAGGCGTATTTGTTGTTTCAGCCAAGGATTTAGCAGATCCTATCTAGATTTACTGTTACTTTGCAGGAAGAACTGCAGCCTCTCAGGAGTTATAGCTAAGGGAAAGGAGGAGTTCTGTCACTCTATGATGGCATTCCCATCAGCAGGACAAAGACTTGAGGGATAATGGGAGAAAATTTTGCTAAAGGAAAGTGCATTTTGCCTCTTGAATACTTTCTCAGCTCTTTTGAAAGCTTTAAAAAAAAAAAAAAAACAAACCCAACCTTTGTATTGGTAATACGTTTAGTATGATCTTACTTATGCTCAACTATTTTTGGCTGTATAGTTGTGTTTTGTTGAATAATTGTTTATCTGGGGGAGGAGAAATCATAGCTCACCAGCAGCAACATGCTCTGAAGCCCCTTGAGCTTGCTTGCATCTATAGTAAATTAGAAGTTAAAACAGTTCCCAAAAATATGCTGTCAACATCTCGGCCCATGTTCTGTCCTTTCTCTTCCCCAGTGTGGCTCGTTCCTGTCTGTCAGAAGGAAGAATTAGTCCCTGCCCAGCACTACCCTGAGGCCTTTTGGGAAAATCACAGGTTATTTCTGGGCTCAGCCCCAAATACCCACTAAACTACTGTTTAGTTCCCTAGGTGCCCTTACCTGAAGAGGTGAAGCCATGATGCGTGTTTCACTCAGAGCAACTAAACTCGAATAGCAATAGTGTTATCTTAGCATTCAAGTGGACACAGACCTTTCTCCTCCCACTCCAGCCTAAATGGGAACACTGTTTGATGTGTTCTCCACCACTGCAGGACTTGGATCCAGGGGAAGTCATGGTCCTAGTGGAAGTCACATTATCTCTTGCTCACTATACCAGATATGTATAAACTGAGACCCAGATGCCCACTCTGACTGTAGCTTGACTCCATGCTGGGGCAAGACCTGGGTGTGGAATATCCCCTTCCTCACAGTGACTTCTAATGGGGAAAAAATACCTATGTACAAGTGCAGGAAGGGAGTTGCAGTGCACTCTACAGATCCAAAAGATCTCCCCACAGGTTAGGGGTGGCTGTCAACAGCCCTTGGCTATCGGAGACTGGCCATCAATACTGTGAGTGTCCATTTGGGAGAGGGGGTAAACTGGAAGTAGGTCCTCACTTCCATTCTCAAGTAGATATTTGAGCAGAAGTAGTAAGCAGGTAGATATTCATCCCTTCTTTTCTCACTCACATGTGTAACATAGGTGGTTTGGCACTGGCGGTTTTTCCGGCTGTCACCCTTGAAGCTGCAGGGTAATTAATAACCAGGATCTCAGTTTGACTCCTGGTCCACTGCAGTACTTGCTTACATAAGTTGTTGCTTCCTTGGAGCTTACAACAAGCCCTGAATTTAGCAATTGCTCTTGAAAGGTTAAATACTGCATCTTTTCAGTGGACACTTGAATTTAGCTGAGCTCAACCTGACATGGCTTTTCACTGCAATCCAATCATGATAGCCAAGAATGGTTTTTATCTGTTGCCTGCCATGAGAAGTACACTTTGACAAGTCACAGGTGCCTCATTCTATAAATTCATCACTGAATTTGTGGGCAACTTCAAGTGAGGGAAACAAAATGGAAATGTTTATGGGTGTCTGAAATCTGCAAGATTGACTGTGATCTGCAGAGTCATTGCTTCACCTGCAGTAAATGTCTTGTTCCCAATATCGACAGCCAAGCGCAATTGAATGCAGTTTGTGGAAGGAAAGAAAAAAAATAATCTTCTGCAGGATGCATGCAGATGTTTTGGCTCAACTCTGAGGAAATGTCACTCCTTTTTTTCCCAGGGTGCTGTGAAGAGACTTATACCCCCAGATTTCAAGAGCAGAACTAGGTCTAGTAGGGGCTTGCAACTTTATTGCCACATAACTCATATTGTGGGATCTCCTGCCAGAGTCAATCTACCAACACAAACAATAAGATTATCACATGTAGTGTTTGTTTTGCTGCTGCTTGAAAATAGTTGAAATGAAGGATAGCATTATTAGCTCTTTCTTTTGCTAGTAAAATGGAGAAAAAAGTGACTAATGTCTAAAACTCTAGTAGTTCATAGTTGGTACCCAAATTTACAGAACTAAGTAACGAAGACCTTGGACTAGATTCCTCCTCGCATGAAGGCAGTAGGTGCCTTTTCCACGTATGCCTCTGGAGACACCACTCCTTGAAATTTGGATGAGTGAAGCAATTGATTCCTCTTCACCTGCCTCCAGATGTCAGCTCCTCCAAAAGGGAAGAGGCAGAAAAGCAGCTGTGGGACCACCTCAGATCCTTTAGCCTGGCTCCCAGTGATTGCCAAGTGCAGAGAAAGGAAAGCCAGGTGTTCCCCTTTCACTCTAGGCAAACCTGGCTGGCAGGGATGCCTTCAGACAAGAGCTGTGCTAGGACTCCCCCATGACTAGAGTGCACTTTTTGGTCCCACACTGTGGGCCATGGTGTAAAAGTTATACCCTGGGCTGAATCTGCATACTTCAAACATCCAATATCCTCACTGCTTTGCCAGGGAGGATTATACATTTTTCATGAAGAGAGCAAGTATGCTTTCAGAGAAAAAATATTTCCATGGCTACAGATCCTTCTCATGCAGTGAAATGGCTTATACAACTCACTAGCAGAGAGCTAATAAAATGAGAGGAAGTAATTAGATGAAAGGATGGCTGGGTGTTTGATGTCAGATTTCTGTTTTTCACCTGAGACCCTTGAGAACTGTCTCAGGTGGCCAGAGATGCTGTCAAAGTTTGTATTTTGCATGAAGATTACACTCTATTTTTGGTCTTGTAGGTTTTTGCTGCTGCATTGTGCACAGAAGTGGTCCTTGTGCAGTTTTATAATTGCAGTCAGTCCATATGCTGTTGTGTGTTCAGATCTCACATGTAAGAAATCATACCTGTTATGCAAACAATGTTTTACTGATATTGCTGGTATGGGTATGAAACTATAAAATCATAGAGAATCTGAGTGCTAAATACCAAAAGATGTTTGTCGTCTTGTGCGATACTTTTGTGATGTGAAGTACGGGAATCAAGATCTCCATGGTGTTAACAGAACATGATGGTGCAGGGAATATGTGGCAGATAGTTTTTGCCTGTAGGGCACATCCTCTTGATGTCCAGACTTCCATATTTTCTCTGAGATTTTCTGAGATATGGATCATGAGTGACAAAAAATTTCCTCTTCTCTACCTAAGCTAAAATGTAGATTATTAACAGGTTAATACCTGTTATACCAGTTCAAAGGAGTATGAGACTTTAAGTGGGCTCTGATTTTTTTTTTTAAGTGCCAAAATCTTGTTCTTGGTTTGTCTTTAATCATTTATGTAGCCACATGGACTCTGTGAGTAGGAGGAAGCACTCAGAATTTCTGTTCATCCTTAAATTTCCCTGAGAATTCTAAGCGCTTACAGTTTTAAAATAAAATCCTGCTGTTGCAATGAACCTAGGACAAGTCTCAACTTAATGAGGTGAAGGCATTTCTTAAGGACTGGACACTAGTGTGACACATATTTGTAACTTTAAAAATATCTGGCAAGCTAGAAAGAAATTCTGTGTTAATTGAAGGACAGCTTCAGTGAAAATAAAATGAAAGAATCCTTCTAATGATGTACGTATGAACCAAAACAGACGGTAAAGACATTTCACCAACATCCTCTAAGTACTAGTAAGTAAATGTGACAATATTAATTTGGGTGAAAGTACACGATTAGTACCCTTTGACTTTTTTTGTAACAGCTGAATCTAATGTATCCTATTCATATGACTGCGAAGAGCTTCTAGTCATATTGTAATGATTTCTAAGGGCTAATTTGAAAGAGATTGCACTATGAGTGTCAAGTTGACAAGCTCACATCCTCTCCTTGATGTGAAGTGCTAAGTTCATGAAGATGTCAATGTGTTGCCTTGCCAAGTCTCCCAGCTGGAGAGTAATACTGCATAATAGTCATGAGACTTCAGATCCAATGTTATCAGTTCAAGCATTGCAGGGTTTCACAGGGAAAACCATGGCACAAGCAAGTAATTTTCACATAAGTTACGTTCAATGGCATTATTGGGATCAATTTCACATTGAGATGCATTGCTGGGTGGATGTACAAAATTTACGCTTGCTCTTTCAAGTCAAATAATGTTCCTGGTAACATTCAGTGGAAGCTTTGCCTGGGTTGGTAAGAAATCATGAACTTAAAGCAACTTCAGGCTGTTTCAGGAGATGTGCATACATTAGCTCATATGAATAATATATACCTATCCACATCTTAGTACTAATGTTCTCCTGGCTTTCTTGCAATGGTAGTCTTAGCTGTGATCAGCAGGGGTTATCTGAATTGGAGCCTCCTTGATTAAAATGAATGAAGAAAGATGGGCCAAGCACTGACATACTTCAAAAGTTCTTGCTACCTGGTCTGAAAGTGCCTCCTCTTTTCTCAGTCTGAATAAAACAGAGTCTGAGTCAGGGTACATTGTCAAGTCAAGGCACATTGCAGAATTCAGGCCTTCCCCCCGCCGACAGCCCCTGAAATTAGTGAGACAGTAGGAAAGTGACAATTGAAAGGGTATGGAGCTGAAGTAATTGGGTTTACTTGTGATGGGATATCTTTAATTTGTATGGTTGCTTTTGAGATGCATTCTGAAGTTGTGTTGAGTGCCTATCCATCTGGATAGGAGCCCTCGCCCTCTTAATAGCACTTCTATACATCTAATGAATCAGTCAATCAATACCAGCTTGAAGAGCTGTGCTTCTGAATGCTAGCCAGTTTTTTTGCTGTCACAGTGATTTTTTTTTTTTTCTGTATAAAAGTGTTGCCCGCGTTTTAATTTGTACTTGCTAAAATACATATTCTTTTGAAGTGCATACCTTACAATAGACAGCTTGAAAGCTGCCACCAGGCTTACCTCTTACTGAGATGCTGCCTGCTAAGTGGAGGAAATTGTCCAGCTTGTCAATGCCAAACTAATAAGAAAATGCCCCTTTTTTCTATACCTGCAAATGTAGGTAATTTAAGTCCTGAGTGAGACTCTTGTCTCCCTTTGGTGGCCATAAAATATTTGAGCTGTTCCACGTCATATTTGCCATGTCAAGAAAAGAGGCTTTGACTACCGCAGTGTAGTTTATACCTCATCCCTTATTCAAAAGAAAACATATTGGTGGCTTTTTCTATGCTAATTAGGCCAACATGAGTCATCCTTAGATCTCCCAGGGTGACCATTGCAAAGGCAGTACTAGCCTGTATTCCAAAGGCTTTTGCCTCTCAATGACAGCGAAGGGGAGAGCCCAGCCTCCACCGATGTCATTGTGTTTCTTGTGAGAACTCACTAAAAACCTTCTACCCAGCTTCCAGTCCTGTCTTTTGGGCCTTTGAGGGAGAAATATGGGGATTCTTCTGATCAGGCAGTGTCCTGTGAGCCAACGAATACTTTCTCGCTCTTCTCTTGAATTGTCACATTTCAGCTTCATGCTTTCCCAGATGCATCCAGCACAAACCATCTGTGCCACCTAAGTGGCCCTTGGAAACCACAGTACCTGATTGTCCTTCAGTCTTGAGTGTATGCATCTCTGCAACATGTCTGGGAGGTGAAGAAGTGCTAGTCCCACCACGAGGGCCTAAATTGGGACACTCAGAGCTTCGATGCCTAAAGAATTGGTGTCCACAGTCTTCCACGTAGCAACACTGCTTCTGTATTGGAAAGGCATTCAATCAGTAAGAGGCCCTTACGTTAAAATTGAGGGTTAACTAAGAATACCGAAACACTTGAGCAGTTGGCTGAGGACTTTACTGGTTACTTTATAGCTCTGAGATGCCTGGGGCATTCAAATGTAAAGCTTTATACTTGTACTTTAACCAATAGACCATCCAGCTCCTCCTGGACATAGCAAGGAACTTATTCTGGTTAAGGCCTTGGAGTGCTTCTGTAGTAGAAATATCTATTCTTAACTTTGGTAATGCACCATGAGACTTACTTTCATAAGCTTTTCCCCTCACTCTGGTCCAGTCTGTCTTCTGTGTAGCTTCTGGACTTTTGCTGGAGCATATAAAGAGGGTAATAATGGTCTTTGACACAACTCCAGTAACACATTGAAGATTCTTGTTCAATTTGCTGGAGAGGTGTTAAAAACAGGAATACGTGTGAAGCAATTAAGCAAAATGCATGATTACTTGTCCTCACACAGACCTCGAATTAAAATACTGAACACTATTTCACTCGAATGTGTTTCCCTTTGTTTATTTGTTAAACACTCCATGAGAATAAATTTAATAAGCTGTACTTGGGGTTGGTGAGTTATGAAAATGGAAGTTTCATTGCTGTCCTGGTCCCAGAAGACAGTATCTTTATTACCTTTTTAGTTCAGATTCTGGGCATAATATTATGTTTAAAACCATAGATCAAGCAGAAAGGCAATAGGTTTTGTGTAAAGCGTGCTACTTCTAAAAGATGTAGGAAGCTGAACTGCTTTTCTTCATATGGGTATGAGAGCCCATTAGAAAAATTGGAATGATTCCCTTTCTGTGCATTAAACCCTTGCTGCACCTTGTTATGATACTTCTTGCTAGAAGACTCACATTTATGCTACCTATAAGTTTTCGAAACCACCTGCATTAAAGTAGTTATGCTAACCAACATATACACAGTCTCGATCTTTATGGTCTTGTTACGAGCAGCACCCGGGGAGGCAGGGAGAAGCCTATTAGCTACCATGTAAGCAAGAATGATGAATGCTCTCCTCCCTGAAATCACCCTCCAACCCCACCATGGAGCCATCTGAGAGAGCACCAGATGAAAACACACACGCTAAATCCATCTGCACCTTATGAGGCATTGACTTCCTAATGGAAACTGGTTTTAACATGAGCAAAGGCTAATCCGTAACTTACTTACTTGGGAAAATCAATCAATAAACATGCCTGTGACAATGGGATTTTTGACAAGAAGTACTGCAAAATCTTATTTACCTCCTCTGCACAGCCAGCAAATATACACCAGGGAAGCTGTTACTTTTGATGTAGACATATAACTTAAATAATGCTCAAATGACTGGTGCAGGCATTGACTACAGAGGATAAAAAGGAAAGCTGGATTCGCTAAAAATAGTTGTATTGAAAATCAGTGTATTTTCTTCCTCAAGGAGGAAAAAAAACCCCAACTATAATCTTGGACTAGAAGACTACAGGTAGAAAAGTTCAGGTCTTGCCCTCCTCATTTTTGAAAGACGCTTTTCTGGTTCAAAGGGGCTTTGGTTTAGCTTCAGGGGAAATATCAAGGATTATAATTGGAAGACTTTTCTAGGTTTTCCTAGCTGGATTTCAGAAATATGCTCTGTATTTAACAAAACCACACACAGAAAAAAGGACCAGAGCAACTTTGAAATAAACCTTTCATTCCTCCTGCTGCCATGCAGTCTATACTGTCACCATGCATTTTCCCTGAGAGGGAGGAGTATGGGACGAGGGATGAAAGGTATTGGGGGGAAAAAAGGAGAAGTGCAAGATTAAAAATAAATCAAAAAAGGGAAGGCATGTTGAGAGGGGTGGATTTATGCCAGTTCCTAAAATTTCCTCTTAAATGGATACATCTGGAAAGATTTGTCTGTATGTAATGGGAGATTTCAGCAATTAATTGCAATGCAGTTGATTAGAAATGTTGGTGGAGATCATAAGAGGGTGGACACAAGGAACAGCTAATTTTAATGATCTGCCTATCTGTGCTGTGCTCTGAGCCTCCCCTCACTGAAAGTCACAGGAAATGAAATGCTGGCCCTACTGAAGTCAGGGGAGCAATGTGGCTGACTTCAGGGGAGGTGGTGGTAGGGTTTCACCCTGGGAAATACCGTTTTGACGTTAATGACTGTCTAAATATTTGTGCCCACATTTTCAGTTTGGGGTGGGGGGCTGCTGACTTGTTTTGCCTTTTTCTTAAGAAAATAGTATCTTTTCCTGCTCTTGCCTTTTCTTGGTGCATGCTTTGTGTTGCACATGTTCTGATTAAGTGTAGTTTTCTGGGTACTGGAGCATTAAATATTGAGAAGGAAACATTTCAGCAATTATGTAGTTAAGGTATATTAAAACAATAAAGAACGCACCTTCTTTACATAACTCCCTAGGCTAGAAGCTCTTGTTTTGCAAACAAACTAAGCATTTTAAACAAAAGGTTTAGCTTGCAGTAAATTGACTGCTTTGCAATTATTACATATTTAGAATAAGAAATGTTTGTGTTTATATATTTAAGAGCTGTAACCAAGAAGAGTCTTGCTATTTTTCTAAACTAGTTCTGGATTGCAACATAACTGAAGACATGTGAGTCACTTTAGTATTTTAATAATGCCTGAAAAAGTTGGTAACTGCTGCAAACTATCAGCCAGAACCACTTATTCACACTTTACTAGTCTCTAGGAAATTTTTTTTTCTTGAATATATTTTTATCATGTCTACTGTTTATGGTTAGAAAACAACTTTGCATCACTCAAGCCTTACAGCATTTCTGAGTCCTCAGGACTGAGGGGAGTGATCAGCCAGTTCTTTCAGCCAGGTTAACTATGAAGGATACAGCAGCCAGCACTCTCAAGTATTTCACAGCTGGTCATTTCTGTGAAAACATCTAGCTCATATGGTATTCCTTCCACTGAAAAATCTGTTTGCCTTTCAACTTTTCAATGATAAAAATCTTAATTTTTTGATGTTGAAGCCTGGACCGCCTGACAGTTTGACTCCAGCTTTATGTTCTTCTGTAGGGCCACTTACTGTCAAAGGCTTGTGTAACATTGGGATCTCGCTGTTCAGCAGAGTTTCGGTGATGATACCCAGAAGGAAGCAACTTTTGTGTTCGAGAAGCAGTTCATCCAGTGATTAAAAAGGCTAGTGGAAGCCGGGGCTTGTGGGCTTTATTCCCTGCTCTACTACTGATTTGTTATTTGTGTAAGATGCAGAGTGCCTTGTTGACAAGGCTCGTGATGTTTGATGTTTTATTCTGGAAGTGCTGGTTCCCACAGTCACTTTACAGGGTATCTCATCTTGCCATTGTTAATGAGAGGAGAAGAAAGAAAAAAGCCAGTTTCTATCCAGCTTACTAAGAAGAGTTGGAAAAAGTAACCTATGAAAATGTTATTTTTTTAAAGGGCATTTAAAAATATCAAAATAATTGTTTCTAGGGCCAAAACCAATACCGGATCCAAACATGACTACTGCATGCTGTCAAAATCTGGCTTCTGGTTTATACTCAGATCTTTCTGTACTAACTAAATCCAAAGCAGTGTTTGGTTTTATCTTCCTCCACTTTAGGAAGTTTTCTCTTACAGACTCTTGGCAATGTTCTGAATATTAAAGCTGTAGTAACGACAGCAGTCTTCATGTTGACAATGCTGACGTTCCTCAGAGGAAACTTATTTCTAGACATCATTCTTCTTTTCCTTCCTTCTGAGATTTGAAAGTCTTCATTGTTTCATCCAAGACTATGGAGAAAGATCTCAAGGTCGGCCTGTGCTACCAGTTTCCCAGTGAGAACTACAAGAAATCAGTGTTTCTCTTTGGGTTACAACACACAGTGGTTATCTGCATGGTGTGACAAGTGCCTATAATCATGGGGCTCTGGTTTGGAAGGAAAAACCCAATAGGAACTGGTGGACACAAAACTGTAAAAACAAGGGAAGGACTACTTTGTAATACGATTATATTGGAAATAATTATGCGTCTATGACTCACCACTGGCTGTTGTACTGTATATACCTTTCAGGAACAAGTAGCCAATGGCCAGAGCGTCTTTTATTCTCTTCTGGTTTTTCTGGACTAAAACATTTCTCTTGTAAGCTTGTTCTAAACTGTTAGTAAAGCCTATAGTGAAATTTGAGACTGTGACTGGTTGCTCTTTACGCTCATCACCGTCATATCAGAAATGCCTGATGAGTGGAGAATGATGGACAAGTGTTCCCTAATTCATGTGCCATTTAACTGTTGGTGTTGTGGTTATCTTAGATTGCCTGTAACAAAAGAAATGGCCCATTAGGATATAATGTATCATAAATTTAGGTAGAAGTTATATAGTTAGAGGTTATACAATGTAAAAAAGCAAAACAAAACAAAAAACATTCAAAACCCACCAGCTGTTCATCTACATGTGTCTTTCCAGCAATGACCAATGCTTAGCTCTGGTTCTCTCTCAGGACAACATCTCAAATCCTGAATTGCATTCCGTCTTTACATCAGTAAGTGGTGGTTGTGGGAAAGGGGGCTGCTTCCACCTGGAAACAGCAAGAAAAATGCACCCCTGTGGGAGAGGCAGCCTTTAAATCCCCCTCAGACCAAGGAGGGGACCGAGCTGAAGTACCACAGGGTGTACTTTAGCCGTTCGACACAGCCTGGGTTGGAGGCGATGTTTTCCCTGCAGCTGGCTGTATATTTGAAGAGAACTGATAGGTGTATTTTTTTGTAAAGCCCAAGAGAACAGGCATGCAGCAAGCTTGGCAGTTCTGGGGCCTCAGGGGACGGAGACAGGGTGCCTTTTATTTTGCAAAGCCCTGAGAGACTAAGAGTTAAAGCTGAGCTGCTTGGTTCATTTCCAGCCTGAGATTTTTCTGGGTATGTACCTGGAGACACAGAATGCAAAATGTATAGTTACCTATGGCCTTCAATATTTATAGGTTTATGCAGGAGCTGGTGAGGGTTCAGGCCGCCCTCAAAATTATCATATTGTGTGAAAAAGTTAGGTGGAATCTAACACATTATTTTTAGCTGTTGTCATCGATTATGCTGCAAAGCCTGATTTTCATTCACATAACACCCCTCCATCTCCCAGGTAAATGCAGGCTATCTGTAGGGCTGTGCAGAGAGATCTCCATTGGCTCTTCAAGTTCTGATCATCATTATAGATACGTCTGAGTCCAAGTCTCTGAGTTATTCTTCATCTTTGCATAAGGAGGTAGAGAAGCTTGGAGACAGGGAGTGCATTTTATAGAATTAAGGGGAACAAAAGGGCAGCTTTGATATCATGGCTTTTGACAAGGAGAGGAACTAAAGAGAATTATGGTGACCTGAAGTTACCACATAGTCTGCTTTAACTCAGACTTTGTTTGGCAGGCTGGGAGGAAAAAAAAAAAGTCAATATTTTATTCTAGATTGCAAATACTATATGGGTTTGTCTTATTCATTATTTCTAAGGCATGAAATCAGCATCTAATAGTGCAACCTTTGCCTTGAAATCAGACATTTTGGAGGAAAGTTCATGTCTTGTGAAGAAAAATGGGAAAATGTAATTTTCCTTCTAGTTTCCTATTATTGCTCTCCCTTCCCTTCCAGGATCTGAAAGATTCCACTCCTGCAGGAATCGCTTTCACTGCTTCACTTAATTTGCCTGGTGATCATAATCTTCCCTGACTTTTTCCATAATCGTTCTATTGGACAGGTTGCCTCTTTATCCTCCCAGGACTTTACTGGGGAAGGAATGTGGGAGGAACAGCAAAGGTTGAGCTGACTACAGGACTGATGTGATCTTGCAGTTGACAGTAGGAGGCTTTTTTTCTTCCTTTGCAATAACATTTGCTGCTATTGGAACTGTCAGTAAAGTGGGAAAAAGCAATTAATATTTTTGCCTCTGTCTTTCACAAAATCCTTACCTTCCTGCAAGCAAAGCTCTTGAAAGAAATCATAGTTCACCTTGAGGAATGATAAGAGAGAAAAGAACCGTAAGAACTTTCTATGTGTCCTTTGCTCATTAGCAATGACAGACTGTGGAGGAAAGATATCCCACAGCACAAGTTTTGTAAATACAATTGCAATAAAATCTAATTTCAGGACAAATAAAAATCAGAAAAGGAAGCTAATTGGACATTTCTTTCAAAAGCTACTTTATCTTCAATTTTATGTCTTAACGAGTTCAGCCAAAAATTTTGACAGCCTGAAATTGTAATACAGGGAAGAATTATTATACTTTGTGTCAATTAGGTGGAATGCTTTTTAACTAAATATGTCTGCCCCTTTTGCAGATTTTGCTTAGGAAGGTGGAAATCTGCCCCTGTGAGTGACTCACCAAAGTCCCATTACCAGTACTTTTATTCTGTTACGCACATCACTGATGCGTCCTGAGCCAAAAGGGAAGCAGCAGGAAGCCACGACCTCTGCTCTGAGCAGTCAGATCAAATCAGGCAGTTTGATTTTCACAAGGTGATGAGCTGCTTCGGCTCCCATTGGAGTCCTGAGTTGCCTTTCTCTAGGGCATTACGTATCCAAGTAGACAGGAGACTCCTGCCCTCAGCAAACCCCCTCGTTGTGTATCCTGGGAACAGACATTTCTCCAGGTACCTGCTGGTCCTGAGTCTCCAGTTGGAGCTGGTATTGCATTTGGGTGCTCCTGGCATCTCCCAGAAGCTGGAAGAAATCACTCCTTACGTGCAATACAAGACAGGTACATATAAATTACCAGAGACCATAACAAGCATACAACAAAAAAAATGGCTTCTACCCCGGAGAGTGTATAATAACAAGACTTCCATTTGCAGTCTGACTGTTTCTGTGGGACTCTTACTATCAGCGTAGCACCTCTCCCACTCCACTATTCAGAAGTGTGAGTTGCCCAGCTATACCCTTTTGTAGTCCATAGGAATTATGTATTTAAAGATCTCTGAAGCAAAAAGCTTTTAGAAAGTTACCAAGCTATTTGGGGTGGGGTGTGTTTTTAATTTTCCTACAAAATGGAATTGCCAAGGGAAAAACTCACACTGATGTAACCAGAATTAGGGCTTCATTCTTGTTCTTTAAAACCTCAATCTCTACTGCATTAAATCTACTTGAAATATTTTTCTGTATAAATAACTTAAGAACATAAAGGGCAGTGCCTGGAAAGGCAAGTTGTGTTCATGATCCTATTTTCCTAAGCAACAAGTAAGTGCCTAATGAAAATCAACCCCTCCTTGTGTTGCGTAGGTGCTCAGTAAGACTCTGAACTGTTTTTATTACAGGTGATGCACAATGCCTGATTCATTCACAAGGATGTTAACATTTCTATGTAAATTTATTTGAAATGAGAGTGTGCCTTAAAAATATCTTAAGTCTTAGGGACAATTCATAAGCAGCAAATGTCTTTGAAATGGAAATATTTCCTTACACAGTGAAAGGCCAGCTGTGCCTACAAAGTCCACGCATGGGATGGATAATGGTGCTTAAAAGCTTCAGCAGAGCGTTAATAAAGGGAAAGAATTTTCTGTGGCTCGCTAGGTTTTGTACAGTATCTGCAACCACATCCAGCCTGTGCAAAACCGGCCTTAGTAATGAATCTTCAGTCATGCCAGGTGAGAACAGATGGGGCAACAAGGTTCAGAGGAGCCAGAGGTTTTATATTCTATTTCCAGCCCTTCCTCAAACATGAGCTTTCCTCCTCTTACCTAATTCTGGTTAATCCTATAAGTAGAAGTGGGAACACACAAGTCTCTGCAGCTTTTACTGTAGCTGGATAAGACTGAAGTGTTCATCTGGATGCCTCTTGGAGAGATGGTGTTCAGTGGGCTCATGTCCTGATGTCAGGCTCAGTGTGTGACCTAATGTATGCCTGCACCTATATCACTGTCCAGCACATCCAATGAGCACCCTTCTGTCCCCAGCTACGCCTGCAGCAGCTCATGCCTAGTGATTCCGGCAAGTAGAGAGCTCACAGATTTCCCAGTGGGCTGTTTCTGAATAAAGCATGTAATCAACATAATTTATGAAAGAAAAAGCAAGTGCTGAGCACCTAAAGTTCCGACTGAATCTAAAGGGAACAGGAAGGTTTCAGAGTGCATCTCTTTGTCCGTTGGACGTGGTTTCTTTCTATGCTAAATGGAGAGCTCATAGGACCATATTGAGCTTAATTTCTTTAAAAGTAAAGTTCAGTGAGATCCTGGGGTGGAAAATTCTGTAGGAATTTGGAGTCTCTTTAAGTCTTGGACCAGATAGTCTTATCTCTTCATGGACATCGGAGAGATGAGAATCCTAGAGTTAGGTAGGTTTCTTCAGTTGTGAGGTTCCCTCTGGACTTGCTGGACCATGTCTCTGAAATAGACTTCAAATGGAGTCCATAGGAGTTGAGGGTTACAAAGTGCTTTCCAAGCTGGGGATCATATTTTACAGTAATCTTGATATTTTTTTTTTAACCCCAGTAAATATTAGTGTCTAGCTGAGTGTATTTTTTCTCAACAACACCTTTTTAAACAAACTAAAGGATTAATATAACGTATTTTTCTAACAAGAATCCTTACACTTTTAACAAAGACAAAAAAAGATAATTGTTTAAATGCAGGAAAAGCTTTCTGAAAACCCAGTTGCATGTCTGTTGCTGAGAAATTCCTTGAAAATTTGTGAAAAATGGAGATATGACAAGGAATTGAGAAAAGACATCTTGCCTTTTTCATCTGGCTCCAATCAAGACTGATCAGATCTTTTTCATGAGTTCCTCAGTCTGTGGAGCTTGTGAGTTTTGGAGAGGGGAGCAGGGCTGCAGGAGGGTTTAATCTGCTTTGTGTTTTTCTCATTGAATTATTACCAGTTTAACTATTCTTTGCGGTGCCTGCTATTTGTTTCATGCCATTTGATTGCAAACTTGCATGCAGGTGAAGCCACTCACCACTTCCTATCCTTCCAGCTTCCGCAGGGCTAGGGCTGTTGGGCAATGCAGCTTCCTTGGGGCACTGCTCAACAGCGGGGTTTGGTGGGTCTCCCGTCCCTCCTCCCTGAGCCACCCAGGTGAGCCGATGCAGGAGGATGCTGCCCTGTACTGGTGGTAAATGCCAGAACTGTATTGCTATGCACAAGAGCCAGGAGGAAGCATGGAAGGAATTGTAATTTGGAGAGGTTTGTTGGCAGTGCAGATTAGACCTCTGCTCAGAGCTGTGCCTAAGAAGTTGCTATCTAGACTTTCTGTTAGATAGCAAAGCTTTTGTATAATACCTGCTTTAATTGAATTATGGCTCTTGCTTGCTGCACTCCTTGCTATAAAATCTGTGACCATACTGGTATCACACACAGACATTGAAAAAGGGTTGTTTTGCTCAATATTCTGTAGCATTTATGGTTACATATAGGGGTTTTATAAGTCTAGCTCTAAAGAAGCTACTGACTTCATTGAATTTTCCTTGTCTAAGTAAAAAAAGGTGAGGATGTCGCTGTATGAGTTGTGCAGAGTGGATGTGAGTTGCAGATGCATTTTCTTCTACTTCCACATTGTGTAAATTTGAACCTGAGACCTATACACAAGGTGAGAACTTGCCTTATTTGTCACTACACAACGCAGTTCTGTCATTTTCACCACTAATGGGATTTTGTGACTGAGTGACCTTGTTAATACAGCAATATGTTGCCTGCCATATCACCAGTAACGATGTTGCAAATAATAAAAGAAGGGGAAAATGCTGGCCGAAAAAATAGTGAAAAAAATTATACTCGTTTCTTTCTATTCTTTTCCAGGAAAAGAAAAAAGCCTCCATTATCTTAAAAAATTATATTACTTTAGAATCCTACTTAATGTGATGAAATAGTTAAAGCACTGCTCTTCTCTAGCACAATTTGACAAAATAGCTCTTTAAAGATCTTCTTGGGTGAAAAGGGGACATAAATATGGAGTGGATCCTTTCAACATAGCAAAGCCCATCATTAGACTGAGAGGATATTATGACACCAGTTACCAACAGAAAAATTTCTGTGAATGGACTTTATGATAAAATTGTGGTTTTTCAGGTATTTGTTATCTCCTGATGTTATATAGTTCAGCAACTTTTACTATCTTAATGATAAATATTGTTCTTATTGAAGTAATACTAAGTTTGATTGGTTTACGTATGTAAAATTGATATGCATAGTACATAGTTAGGAGTGACCTGATGACTTTATGAACTGAATAAATAAGGAAAGGGACATAGGTATAGGGAGATGAAGTGACAACCAAGTCTCCCAAGTCCCTGTCCAGTGCTACATTTATCAGACCACACTACCTCTTGATTTATGACTAAAATCTCCAACGAAAGTTTATATTGCCACCTGTCGGAAGGATGTATGAAATGAGGTTGGAATTATGTTCATCACAGCTCCGTGCCTGGCACAGGGAAGACGGAACCAAGGATCTGTGGATCTGGGCAGGTTCATATAGGCAGAACTGCAAAGAGGGGCCTAAAATTTCCTCTGATTATCTGCTCTTGTAACAAGCCAAGAGCAATGTCTTCAGAAAGCCAACAGATTAATTCAAAGGCAAACTTTTCAGGAATGGAGACATTGTGGTTTAACCCAGCAGGCAGCTAAACACCACACAGCTGTTTGCTCACTCCCCCCACCCAGTGGGATGGGGGAGAGAATTGGGGAAAAAAAAAAAAAAGTGAAATTCATGGGTTGAGATAGAGAGTTTAATAGGACAGTGTCAACAAGCAAGTCTCCACTGCTCAATGAAGCATCATGGTGACTCACCCAAGCTGGAGCTTTCCTCTGCTGAGCCGGCCCAATGGCATGGTGCAATACCATGCCAAGGTGCTAGCTCTGATCAAAAAGCAGGATAGCTACACTGATAGCTAGCAAAGTGCTATCAAAGGTGTTGCTAATGCAAGACTCTGTGCTGTGCTGCCTCTGGCAAGTCCACAGAAAATAATTTTGTAATGCACAAAGTAGTATTTTCTGTTGAATTCAAAACCTTGTGTAGTGCCAGAGCCTTTTTTTTGCTCATGGAGGCGTCGGGTATTTTATGAGACAAGGTGATGTACTAAGGATTTATATATTTCTGGGCATTTCCAAAAGTTGAGCAAGTTCGAACATTTGAATCCTAGCTAAATTCCTGCCTGGTGTGACAATATCCTGCCCAGCTGGTTCACCTTGAATTTTCTACTGGATATAGTACTTAGAGCTGTTTACACATAATTAGCAGCAATTCAAGGAAGGAGGAAGCATGCACAGTATTTGTGACTGGACCATCTTTTACGTATGTTTGCAACTTTTATATAGGAATTCATAACAAACTATGATCAACTGATCAGTATCCACAAAGCTCCTAGACAACCATTAAAAACAATAGCTAAACAAGTAAAGGTCAACCAGCTTTTGATATGTCCTTGTTAGATTATGTACTCATTGCCTGGAAGATCAAACAGTCTATTAAGGAACACTAGAGCATGTTGCCTAGAGAAGCTGTGGAGTCTCCATCCATGGAGATGTTCAAAACCTGACAGCTCTGAGCTTTAGCTGGCCTTACTCTGAGCAGGGGGCTGGAGTGGATGATTTCCAGAGGTGGAAATTTCTCAACCATTCTGTGACTCTGAGTGTTCTTCAAGAATTCACCTTAAGTGGAAAATGGCAGACTTGCATTAGGAAAAGAAAAATAACTCAACATATAAACTGCTTCCCTGGGCAAGCCCCGATCCAATGAAATGCATTTCAATTTAGACATGCAAGGTGCATAGCCCATAAAGCAGGCTTGCCACTTAGCCTTTAAGTGAATGGGGTACTCTTATGCTTGAATCTAACATCCTTAATTGCTTTGTTGAAACTCATGAAAGAAAATCAGGGCTCCTTAATAGAAAACATACAAAATTTCCCCAAATTAAATATGTATATTAAGCATTGCTTGAATATATATTTAAGTAAGTCTCAGACTAAATTTATGCAGAAGCTACTATAACATTACTAATCTTTTGGGTTTTTACTGAAAAGAAAAATGGGGAAGCAAAATCTAGTCAGTCTTTAGCTTTCAGTTTTCATTGTCTTGAATTCCTGGGTTCCCATAAACAGAATTTAAGAATCCATCTTTATAGGCTAAGTCTTAACTAAAATCTGGACTATATGGGGTTTTGTTGGGAGCGGTGGGGTGTATGTGGGAGGGTTGTTATTTCTTTTTCTTTTTTTTATTCTTTAAATCAGAATAGTTCATGATAAACAACTTAGTTTGTCAGCCATCATTTGGGCCAAGGATTGGTGTCAAACCGGGTTGTTTAATGCACAGGGCCTGCCAAGTGTGCATCTTTCTTAGCAGACAGCTCTAATTCTTCATGGTCCACTGACTTTACCTTTATGAGTTCTTTTGATTGGTAATTGAGAGAATAAATCTTTGAAGAACTTACATAAATGCAAAAAAGAAACCCCATTAAGATTCAAGCAGTAAAATGCTTACTGGCATATTTTATATGGTACCTTTTCAGTCCTCTACCATTTAAATTCATTTTGCCAGACAAAGATTTGAGATTGGCATCCAGTTATAGATTTTGTTTTCTTATGCGTTGTCGTCTGCACCCCCTATATTTTAATTTTCAATACCAGCACAGTAAGTGAACTGTTCTGAGAGCTGGATTGCTCTGAAGCACTTTGCAGTATTGAAGATGCAGAGCAGAATAAAGAATTCAGTGTATGGAGGTACTTTTTCCTCCCTGTCCCTATCTAAGTTATACAGATGAGGCATTCTTTTTGGTAAATTTTAGGTCTTTTATTGAGTATAGTATTAGTGGTGGACTAATAGCTCTCCTGCTAATGATGAAACAGAAGGACTGAGCTCTCACTTGGGGTAGAGGAGGCAGCTTTGAGCAAGCCTTCTTATAAAGCAAGAAAGCAAACTGGGAGCACTTGCACCTGCTACCTACCTGCTAGGAGTTTATTAGCCCAATAAACATAAATTACCTTCTATTAATTTACTTTTCAACTTTTCAGTCCTGGGGTAAAGTAACTCAACGAAGGGGAAAATGCAACTGAAAGCCCTAAAAGTTGTCTTGACTGTTTTCAAAGACAAACATTTCCCTGTAGTCTGTAGTATACAGCTCAGCCCCTATAGGTCTGCTTACTGGTAAGAATTATTTCAACATGGATTGTTAGCTTAAATGTAACCTCATACAGAGGATAATAAAGGCTTGACCTGAGTAAATTTGGAGACCTCTTGGCTTTGTGATGCTCTGGTTATCATTTTATAATTCCTTCTCTTACTTGTGCCTGTTATAAGATGAATACAATCACATACAAATGAGGAAAAGTGAGAATTTCTAGTGAAATAATTTGAGGGATTTCTCAAACTCCGGACTATTTGCTTTGGTTATGTATTTGTGCAACAGTTAAAAGCAGTACTGTAGTAACATACCCATGATAGTGCACTATTCAAAAGGCTGTGTCACAAGAGATACTACATGGGTAGACAAAAGTATAATTTCCCAACAGATACCTTGCTCATCCTGTGGGCTTGTGGCTGTAAAACTTGCACAAACTGTATATTGGCTTTGCAAAAAGACAAGTTCTGTTTATTCAAGCTAATTTACTCAGGGACTGTTCTTTAATACACAAGGTTAGATACAACTACTATAGAAACAGCCATGGTTTTTTGTGCTGTACAACTCTGTGCCCTGTCTTTGGTATTGAATAGGTCATAACCTGTTTGTAGGGTAGGTGGAATACAAATAGCAGGCTTTATTTTTATCTGCTGACACTGTAGGTAGCATTAGACAATATTCAAATGCAGCCCCTGTGGCAAGATTGTCATGTTCCAAATCTAACCTCTTTTAAAAAAAAAAATTCAGAGCTAAAACTTAGAAGAGAAAATATTGTTCCTATTTCTGTGCACAGAAGTCTAGGCATGGACCAGGGAGAAGTTGTTATGATAAATACTTGAGTAATTGGATAAGCAATAATTGGTAGGATTTCTTAACTTCTTTCGGCAAAAACCTATGATGAGTTCATAGAGCTTGTGTTCAGTGCTTCATAAATGAAAAGCCAGGAGAGGAAAGCCCTGGCTTAAACAATTCAGAGATCTGTGATACCAGAACAAAGGTATCTTTCCATTGATACAGGCTGGGGAGAAGGGACGACATAGAAGTACTTTTATTTCTGTTTTTCATGGAATATAATACCCATGAAGATGCCAAGTTGATAGCCTCGAAGACCAAAAGTTTTTCCTTGGCCAAATACAGCTTATGCAGCAGTAGTGCAAATTTTGCTGTCTTGCCACATCAACATCTGCTGCTCTGTGCAGAGAAGGAGACCATCAAGGGGCATTTGTAGGATGTGACCTGGCTGTCAGACTGATATGGCATGTCCTCTCTCATTGAGAAAAACTGCAGCCAGTAGGGCTTTGGTGAAAAGGAATTGACTTTAAGGAGTGGGTCATCCCAAATCCTAAATATTGCAAAAAGTTGCAAACACATGATGGAAAAAAGTCAAAGCTTTGATTCAGTCCTCTATATCAGTAACTCACTCCAAATGAATGCCACGTTTGGCTTATTTAAACTTTCCTATTTTTTCTCATGTTGGAGTCCTCTTCTGCTCCCTGTGTCATACTTCTTCCAAGTAATATCAGATGTTTGAGGTCTTCCACTAAGGAAAAATTACACAAGGTCTGGGGTATATCCCATGTGTAAACTGCTTTATCTGCCCACACTGACAGCAGTTGTAAGATGAAATGAGTCTCCTTCTTTCAGTAGTCTTAGCTCACCTCCAGTGCTTTGTGCTCAGAGAGCAGCTCTGAATCCAAAACTGACCCAGAGCCCAGAGGGTGGCACACAGACACTACCAAAAACCTTACACAATGCAACACTGCACTCTAGCATGTCATCAAAGCCTGCTTCATTGTGTCCGCACCAAGAATTTGGAGACAGTAAGGATACCATGAGATGACACTCGTTGCAAACTGTGGTGGCATTCTTCATGGGAGTTTTGGTGTGGTCTTGAAGACCTTTATGTCCACGTTCACAATACTCTGACAATTGCAAAAAATATTTTCCTGAAGATGATCTTTTTGGAAGGCAGTAGTTTTAGCTATATGTAACATCATATTTAGATTATTTTTTAAAAACATTAGTATTATTATTTCACTTTGTTAATCTCTGTATCTGCCCTGATCTCATGTTCCCATTACCTTTCACTTTTTTTCTTCCTCTCCAGCCTGAACTTTTCCCTGCTTTTCTGTCTTTACCATATGACTTCTTATCTTTCCTGTCATTTCTGTTTCCCCTGGAAATTCTGTGCAGCTTCACTATCTTTTTCTTCTCCATTAGACATAATGTACTGCCTGCTGAGCTGAGCATTCCCACGTGCTACTGTCTAAAGTGACATGGTGATTCAGGGGTTGTGGTTGGATTTGGTTTTGTTTTTTTTTTTCCCTTAATTTGTAGCAGCATTCCCTAAAAGAAGCAGCTGTAATGGCTCTTCTATTTTGTATTCAATTCTTTTTTAATAAGGGCAGTTATGCTGGCAAGCTTTGTTCTGCACAGAAATATATGCACAGTTAACACAATACATTTCATATAAGTTTTCAGGTTGTCATTAGAGACATGACAGCTTTACAGTAGCTGTTCCCACTGTCTCTAACCAGGGAGTGAAAAGAGCAGCAGCTTTTTAAGAAATTCCTTGTTACTGTAGGGCAATGTTCTTAGTACTGCTATGTATTTAAAATGTGTACATTTAGTATTAGAAATTAAATTACAGGTAAGTGCAGCAGCATCAGTACTGCATTCACTTCTGTGTCTGTCTAAGATAAGGGGGGGTGGATATTGTCAGCTTTAGGTGCCTTTGCCATTTAAGATGTAAGTTAAAACTAGTCAAAGTAAACTTAAATCTCAACATTATTTTACCCCACTCATTCTTAAGCCCTTAAATCCTACGATGTTGGCCAAGTTTGCCTTGTACCGTGCTTAGAATTCAGTAATTTGCATAATTCTAGGACTGAAGGGAGGAAGAAACAGATTAGGTCTTTCAGGTAGCTTGGGTCCCTACCCCACTCAAGGGGTGGTGATGACACGAGTGCAGCTCTCAGTATTTATCTGAGCAGAGAAGCGGTTAACTATGAGGGCTGGAAATTCAGATCGGATACGCTCTTCTCTGTCTGCTGCACACAGTCTGTCACATATGCCCTACCTGCCCGCCAGCATAATTCATCTTAGAATTAACACCCCGTCCCCAGTGACATACCAGGAGCACTTTGGGCACTGTGGCTTCAGGCACATGCACGTTTGGACAGGTGTCACCACAGCGATTATACTTAGGCAATGTGTTGAGCTTTCTTTAATTTAATTTAATTTTTAATAGAGCTTGACATATTGCCAAAGTATAATCAATGCTGTGACATCTGCCTGAGCCCTGGCTCCACAGGTCCTGTCTAGCTCTAGGTCTTATTCCCAGCCTTCATTTAACTAACTAATATGCATATTTAATGATGTGCACAGAGTTTCTTGATCTTGGAATGCAGTATCATGTCTGGCTGGAAGGATTTCAAGTTGTTATTGCCTTGTTTCTGTCTCAGGCATGATCCAAGACTCTCTGCTGCTACATGTTAACTTTCCTCTGGCCCTAGTCTCTGAGAAAAAACATTAATATTTTTATTTACAAGTGTAAATGAAACATTTCTAGAAGAAATAAAATAACAGATTAAAGCTGTCATATTCTATAACCTTCTCCATGTCAGGTACATATTTTCCCTTTTCTTTAAGATCACCAATTATGCTGTCTGGAAGGTGAGAATGGATTTTGTTTTGTTGATAATGTTATTTTTTTGCCTTTCACATTAAATCAGATATTAGGTGCAACAGATATATATTAAGTGTTGTGTGGAATTTTCCAGACCCCTTTTTCCCTATCCGCTGATAATTGCTACAACAGCTGAGTCCATGGGAACAATTTCCCTGAAGTGCATTCAACAATACTAACAGACACTGCCTGCTTGGTTTGCTGACAATTTCTTTTATTCTTTAATAATGATTTCTTTTCATTTAACACCTTAATGAAAACTAATGTAGGAGATAATACTTTAAATTGGAATAAAAGTGCTCCTATACTATAATTGGCATTGACCTTACCAATTAAATGTAATAACAATTAAAATTTTATGTATTTTTAATTGTACATTTAATAAGTGAAGAATATAGGTTGTCTGTTAAATACACAAGGATTTGTTTAGTTATTGGATTAAGTCCTTAATTTTATGGAACTCAATTACAAGCATGGGGAGAGAAACTGTATTATGGCCAAAAAAACCATTACAGAGATTATTTCTTAACCATTTTCCTTTTAATAATGAAAACTCCACTCACAAAAATATTTGTCAGCTCAAAACTTTTAGTCATCCCCTTCTGTAAAAGCATATGAAGGAATTGTATACCTTCCAGGCAGCATGTATAGGTAAACTATTTTAATTCTCTCTGGCATACAGCATATAAACCCATTGTACATATCTGGAAAGAGTTCATTTTGATGGTCCTGGTGGAGGTTGAGCATGAGGTTTCAATAACATTTGATATCAGAAGCTCCATTTTTCTTTCTGGGGTATTCCCAAATCTCATTGGTAATTCATATGCTTATAAAAAGGAAGTGCTAATGTGGTACACCGGTCAATCTTTGGACAAGAGATAGATTGTACACCCAGCTTGATGGTATCTGAACTGTGATCCTTTTCTAAAGGGAGAGGTCTGTTCTTACACATTTAGGAAAATCATTGCAATTGGCTTTGGGGTGCACATCTGGAAAACCCTGTTCTCCCTCTTGCTGTTCTGGCAGCTGCAAGTGCCAGATGTGGATAACACCTGGCTTCCTTTCTGGCTTGGAGCTCCGGACTTGGCCGATTGCCTTTGTTGTAGGACTCACGAGAGGCTGTGGCACCCTTGCTGACAAATGCTTTCATTACTCTGTGTTCCCAAAACACAGAAACAAGTTGCATTGGGACTGTATGATGGCAATGTACTGTTGGAGGGAACGCAAGGAGCCAGCAAGCGGGAGAAGTTTTTTTAAAAGGAAGATGGGTTGTACCAAGTACGTATAGGTGAGACGGTCCCCTTTTCAATTTTGTGTTGCCTGCCAGTCTGCCTAGAGGAAAAAAACAGACAGTGGCTGTGCTTCCAGTTAGCAATTCCTGCAGCAAATTTTGACCTGACATAAATAACATGGTATAATATGCAATCCATGTCAGGCAACTTCACTTGCTACTAGCAAATGGATACTAGGATACTGGATGATGATTCATGATCAGGACACCACGGGAAATCTCTGTCAAATGCAATATGGCAAGTCCCAGTCTATTATGTAGGTAATGCTGCAAAAGTCTAAGGGAATGAGGTAGGCAAGTTTGGAGGACAAAACATCTGGAAAACCAGAGGGGAAACCCTGGCCATGGTGACATCACTAAGAGTTTTGCCATTGGTTTCTATGGGATCAGGGTTTCACTCTGATTTTTACAGGCAATAGACAGAAATAATAATAATAATCAGACAAGTCATTCATGAAAAGGGAATTTGGCTTCTTCCTGGACCAGCAGACACATGTTGTGTCTCCTCTCCAAATCTGCACTTAGATGGGCCAAAGGAATCCTGCCAAAATGATGCTGTGAAAGCAAGCCAAACATAGCTCCAGCAAGGGCAACACAATGCCTGTTCTGCCTAATGGATGCCTCCGCATATGACAGTCAATAGATGCACCAGAAGTGTGCCTGTGTGAGTTAAGGACTCACGGGTAAGTGTTTCTGTGGCACTGTGTGTTTTCCAAGCCCTACTGTGTGCATCCCATCAGCTGCACCAAGCACAGGATGGAAGTAGGCTTGCCATAAAAAGCTCTGTGAATCGTGTTGGAATGTTTCAGTCTTTGGAGTAGATGCCTGGGTTTCATGGAGGTTGGAAACTGCCAAAAGGACCAGATTGGTTATGTCCAGAGAACCCAGGCAGTATAATGCCCAAGAGCAGTTATAAACCCTCTAGGGACTACATCCTTTCCAGGACATGTTTGAGCTTGGATATCTGCTGGATAATCTGTGCTTCTGGAAGGCTCTCTGGCTCTTCAGCGGTTGTCTTCCACATCTCTCTAACTCTGAACCCAAACCCAGTGCTATGCTGATGCTCCTCCTGGCTTGAAATGCAGTTACTATTGTACAATGGAGCCACACTACATATTTTTAATGTCATACTTACTGCACTTTAATTATCAGTGTCCTTTATGATTGCTCAATGTTCTTTATCTTATCCTTGAGCAGAGCTGCAGGACTCACAAGAACTGTTGTTCTTTGGCTGTGACTGAACCAAAAGGCAGGTCTGCTCCACAGTGTAAAGTGCAGTCCTGCTACCCCTGTTGTTTGGGGACTTACTGGAATGCAGTCATCTCCTGTGCTTGGTTCTCACTTTCCCACCCAGCGTATGGAAAGAGTATGTGATGTACCCAGATTCAGACACTGGAAAATATTTCCAGACCAGTTTAAAGGGATGCTGTTTCCTGATTTCTATCACGCTCACTCTTGGTCTTGATTTCACCTGTATTCACAAGAAATAAAAGCCTCATTCGGTGACTAGCCTTCAAACTCTCCCTCTCTTGCCCGTACGTGCAGTCACTTTCAAGAGTGTTTAGTGGACTTCTGAGACACTCAAGGACCATAATGTACTTAACCCTGCTGGGGTTAAGATGTGAGCACTGAGTATTATTCATCCTTCTTAACAAGAGAGCTAATCATCCCACGGAAAAATTTTTTTTTTTTTTCTTCTTGCAGCCTCTAGCTGCAGCTGGACAATTCTGCAATGCCACTTTGAAATCTGGGGCCATTGACATTTAAACAGCTCTCAAAGTGTTACAGCCACAGCCTGAAAAGACAAAGGGTGGGGGGAAGCTTCTGAAATCAGTATGGTTTGGTAATCCTTATAATATTAGGTTGGATATTAAGACTGTTTTATCATAGGGTTTTTGCACTGCTACATCAATCCCTTCAATAACAATAGATCCTTGTCATTCTCTGCAGGATATTTTTATTATTTAGGTTCGGAGCTGTGCAATGATATCTGTAAGGATTTAAAAGACAATTGGCAACTCAGCCAGTAACTAGGTATTATCTTGCAAGGCAGAAACAAAATATGCATGGGGCTTGAAAGGAGGAAAAGGGTGGTAATCCACACTCAGTATTTGTTTTCTGCAGATGGGTTTGCAATCTGCCTCTGTACCTTAGTCATTATAATGTTCACCTCGTTTTGGAAAGGAGGTGCTATCCCACCATTTATTTTTTGGGTCTCCTCGTGCTGACTACATGATAGTGGAAAGATGGCAGATGAGGCAGGAAGAAAACAGGTGGATTTTTTTTCTGTGACAAGACTTGTCTATAAAGAATTAGGAAAGAAGCACCTGATGGCTGCTGATGTATATGAGTGTATAGTTAGAAAATGCTTCTATCAGATGCATTGTATTGTACTATAAACTCATCTTCATCTCCTTGGTTATGCTCTTGAGAGCAATGGCCTCACCTTTTTCTCACATCACCTTTCCTAGAGGTTTGAAAAATAAGAAACTTCAAAAAGACACCTTTATAATTTCCCCCCCCCATTAATTCCCCATCTTGACCTTCTGCCACATGTGGAGTGCTGTTCTCCCTTGCCCTTCCAATATACAAATGAGGCTGGCTGGGTAAGTGGGAAATGGCCCCTGCACCTCTAAGGGGCGGTCCCCCCTTGGCCCCACCCCTGTGGGTGAGTATATAAGGGAGAGCTTGGAGCAGGTCCTCTTAGTGTGGTGGGAACTCCTGGGTGGTGCAGGAGGTCTAAGGTGGAGGTCCAAGCAGCTGAGGAGTGTACTTTGGGGGTCTGCAAGTGGGATGAGGGCAGCAGTTGGGCAGTGCCTGGAACCTGGTGGCCTCCCCCATCATGTCTGACCTTTGTGGGCCTGCAGACCCAGCTGAGCTGCCCTGTCCACTTCAGCTGCACCACTCTCTGTTTCTAATTCATGTTCAACTCTCCCTGTTTGTTCTGCCCAAGACAAGAGTGAGGTTTTGCTCTAGTGCATGGGCACAGGGCAGGTTTCAGGAGCATGTTGCTGTGGCCAGTCCACCAGATGGTGAGACCAAGGTGGTCAAGGGATGCTTTCCTGCTGGGCATATTAAAAAAAAAAAAAAAAAAAAAAAACCAAAACAAAACAAAAACCTGTGTATATTTATCACGATGTGCCTTGCCTCTTCTCTGGCTGAAGCTCTGTACTCGCTTTGAATTTAGGCTTCTGATCAAAATAACCATTGGCACCAAATTGCATAATAGGTGATATGCACTTAACCCATGGTTTATTTGGCAGCCATTTGCCTATGCAATTTTATTTATAGTGTTTATTTCAAAGATTGATGGCAGCTGACAGGAGGTACTGAAACAATTGATAAAGACGACTGACATTTTGTCAGTTGTCTGGGTGACAGGAATATATTGCTTGCACTTAAACTGTTTTGCGCGAATAAATCATCGTTGATGCCAAAATTCACCTTTGGCCCTTTCCAACTGGTTCTTGAAAAGTGGGAAAGGTGTTTGCTTAAGCAGTGAGCAACTTGCTGTAAGGAGCAGATGCTTACCCTCAATAAAATTTTCCTTAGCAATACTATTTAAATATTTAAAGCAGTATTGAAGTAGTTGAATTCTGTTCATGGCAAAGTTGAGGACAAAAGTACTATTCTCCTCTTTGAATGCTCTGTAAATAAAAAAAAACACATGTGGTGAAGACCTGTGGGGCAGCTTTTAACATGGATGAGAATGAAGGCTCTGTGCTGTGTATTTTAGTTACCCTTTTCTCTTTGAGAAGGTGCTAACAGTCTTTTGAAAGGACTGAAGTCTTGTACCTGCCAAGGCTTTCCACCTGTCTGTGATTTTTCCAAGTGATGCATACTCCAATCCCACAATGTTATGCAAGCAATCAGTTTGATGAGCTTTGATCTCTTTGTTTCTTCACTGCACCTCTAAGTCAATGTAAAGGCCTAAATGGCAAAGAGTTCTCATATATAAATATTGCATAGGCAAACTGCATAAGGGGTACGCCTTATGTGGGTATGCAAAAACTGACGCAGGGTGAGTCTCTTTGAATTACAGAGGGCCTGTACTACTCTTCAGAGAATTACCTTCTGCTGTTACAAATGTGCTGTCTGTAGAGCTTCTAATTGCCACCCTCTTTCCCAAAGGAGGCAGTGGTTGAGCTTCTCACCTGTCCTTGTACAACTGTATGTCTCTATAAGGCACTGAGGACACAACTGAAAGCGATGGGACATAGCAGAGTCCTTTATCAAACCATTCAAATGAGGAATTGGGGAAGTCTTTTTCCAGGACTTGACAATTTAGTTGTGTGTGTTGGAGTTTTTTGCACGATGAAAAGAACATCAATGTTGCTATAAATGCTTGCACATGCGCTGACAGGGCCTGTGAACCCAGATGTTTTTCAGGTTGATATGTTGTTGAGCTATCTTCCTCCTCTGGCATACTTTTCACTTCTTGGTACTCCTCTTCCTATCTGAACCTGATGCTGTCATGTAACAATAAAAAGGCACCTTTCAGAAATTTAAATGCAGAAAGAGACTGAATCAGTTCAGTTCCTCAGGCTAGATTTTGGGTAGGCTGCACAAGGGTTGATGAAGTTGCGTGGTCGTACCCAAACACAGTCTATATCTCTGCAGATTGTCACTAGGATGTACCCAAACCCTTGGGGCTAATGGAGCAATAGCAATGATTAACAGAAACCGGGATGGGGGAGAAGAGAAAGTTCGTCCTGAGCTTAAATACAGCTGATTGGCTGTTTCCATTGCCACATTTATTGCAGAGCTGCATGGGATTATTTTACCAGTCTTGGAAATAAATTCATGCAAGATAATTAAGTTTTCTTAATTCATAGGGTCTCTACATCACGCTTAATAGCTCTGGACATGAATGCTGATAGATGTCCGCTTCCACAGAACGTGTTTTATGAATTTTTTTTTCCACTTCTCTGAAACGCCACAGCTTTCCATGACTGGTATTTTTGCAAAGCTGCAGGATAAAGCCCCATCTGGGTCCTGCTGTGCACCCACACATGGAGTGTATTTATTGAAAATGGCTCGGCATTTAGGCTTTTTCCATTGGCACTAACATGTACCATGTCAGGTTACCTCAGGCTGTGTTATATCACATGACTTGATGGGACTTGACATGACCTGACATAGCACAATGTATGTGTCTCCTTACATCAGAGACTAACAGAAATACAGTTTAATAAGGAGTAATAATACACAAAACACAAGGACTTTATTGCTGCCTCTGATCAGAGGCAGGTAGCACATGTTAGGTTTCTGGCACACATTTAATTGTGAGTATTTCGCAGTAAACTCTCATCTTGCTGCTTGTAGCCTTAGGTAACTATAGATCTGCTGCTAGGTCAAAGACCATTTTTTATCATTCCCTTTTGCAAATGTATTAAGAATGCAATAATGTAATAGTTCAGGCATTTTGCCATCCTAAGTGATTCAGTTTATTATTCTGGCCTGTAATGTTCTCATTTTCCCCTTCCCTGATCTCTTAATTTGTAGTATTGGAAAAAGTGTCGTATTTAGCATGGCTTTCAACTTCTATTTTGAAAGTTTCTCTTTGCATCTCTAATGCTATACTCTATCTGTTCTGCCATCTTCTTGTAATCTACTACTGTTCAATACTTAATTAGAAAAGTTACTTAGGTATGGTTGAGTGACCTCTTTTGAAAATCTATCAGTAACTCTGTTCTGATTTCTGTAGTTTTAGTGAATGCTTGCATAAGCATTGGTTTGAAAAGTGAAAGTCTTAAGGAAAGCTGTGCTGATGTCTGGCCGAGAAACTCTCCATTGCTTTTGTGGAAGAAAATATTACTAAGATATAATTTCATAAAAGGTTTTTGGGGACAACGGAAGTCAACTCTATAAATGTGGCAGGAATTAAGTAGGTTTTTGTCTCTGGGGGTGGAGCTGCTTTTGATGCTGAAGTACTTCTTCAGCTGGAGTCATCTGTTGGTGTTACACATTTTCACCACCACCAAGCACGCATCAGAGACTGAGGAGCACGTAACAGGAAGAAATGGACATTAAATAGTCCAGAGACTCTTGAGGTTGCTTGTGGAGCCAGCAATATGAGATTTGCAGCAACCCCCCTGAACACCATACCAACTTGATTCAGCCGACTCGTGCAAAAAAATAAAAATAGATTTTGCTAAAGCAAGATAGTTTACACGAGGCCTGCTCCTGACCTGTCTGCACAGCTACCCCTCTTGTACAGCTGGTGAGTGTGTTGGTGAGAGATTGCATTTCTGTACAGATTTATCTCAGTAAAAATCAAGACTCTCCTACTATTAGAAAGTGAGGTAGATCTTGAGACGTGCCTTAGGTGCCCAAGGACAGGCTGTGATTAGTGCTTGTCTGTTGAATAACAAGGCATGCTAGACCAAACATTGCTCTATAGTAATATGGCTAGATGGCCACAAGTCACAGAGGAAGCCTATTCTAAGTTAGCTTGTGGGGGTTTTTGTTTGTTTGGTGGTTTGGGTTTTTAAAATATATATATATGAAATTCCTTAAGAAAATTTCAACAGGATCTGTTCTTCTAACCTAGAGCTTTTGAAACTTCTGCCTGGTATTACAGCTGGTTTTGGTAATGAGCTCATCACTTCAAATCTATTTGCAACTTTAACTATGCCCTATGGCTTTGCCTGCTCTGGGGTTAGGTAAAGTTGGATAAGGAGCAGGGCATATTGCATGCACAGCTTTTCTGTCCCCACATTAGTTTCTGTCTGGAAGAAACCATGGCTTGCAGGAATAGGGTATGCACCAAGGTCTTGTTACAGGCTGCTGCCAGAGTGCTCACTAGAAGACCAGGACTGTGGAGGGTCTCACAGGGTTTCTTTACCCCACAGTTCAGGTACTTTATGCCCAAGGTAGTGCAGAGTATTTCTTGAAATTCAGGGTCCTTGACCAAACTGGCTGTATTGCAACTGGGTATGCAGGCTGGATTGTCAGTTGTAGTTAACCTAAGATGTTTCAGAGAAGGTGCAAGATTGCAGTAATCAAATATAGGATAACAGTCTGGTGGGGTCAATCCCTGAATATTTATCTACATTCAGGTCATAGCATTGACTGGGTCTTGTTAGTTTTATATAAGACTGATCTCTGTTTAAATCCTGTTCAAATCTCTTCATTTGAAGAACACATGTATGAGACCAAATATATTTCAAGAAGTGCTAATAAAAGGCACAAAACCATTATTACCACCTAGTATTCGGAGGAAAACGTAACCACAAAAAGTTGAGTGATGACTATAGGTGTGGCAGTGACGGAATAAGCGTGGTGCCTGTAAGTATTGATATGTGAATGAACTAATAAAAATGCTAGCTGCACCTAGTGAATAAAGTCTGTGATGGTCTGAACTGCTCAAGAAATATTTTTTTGTATAAGTATACAAACAGAAAATATTACCATTTTCAGGTTTATGAATTTTAAATGAACCCTAAAATTAACACTTTTATCACAGGGGAAAAAAATCCATATTTCAAAGAATCAAAGGAGGAAAATGTGAAGCTGATCTTATTGACTGCTTCATAAAGAAATTGAGAAGTTCACTTTACATATATTCACTTTTTAACATCTTTAAATGGTTATTTCACCTTTCAAATGTCTTTTCATTCTGTGTCTTCATCTTTCTTCTTCAAAACTCCCTTTCAAGCTTCTGAAGATATGTGATTTTTTTCTTTAGTATCAGGGAAAATGGTTTGGAGTATTATCAGTTAAATATATGGAAGTCAGGCTTCCTCTCTTGAGTTGGTGAGGCAGGAGGGGGGAAAAAACATTCAAAGACAACTACAGCAAGATGATTTTAATCTGGCAGTTTGGCAATCTGAAATTCTGTAATTTTACCCATATGATTCTTTTCATCCTCTTATGCTATCATATTCCTTATCTTATAAATACGGCATAGCATAATGGGGACTTCTGAAAGATTCTTAATTTAAAAAAAATTAACAGTTTCTGTCCGCTTACTGTTTAAGGCTGCTTCTTCTAAAATTCATTTCAAAGGGGAATTGTAATCTGACTTTTCACTCCAAATAGATTGTGAGGCTTCTAGCAAAGGTCCATTCCTCCAGAAGGTCTGGTATCCAGAATGACAGCAACTGGCTATGGGAAAGTTTTGACTGCTGAAACCTACAGTAGCTATGCAAAAGGATTTCTATTCCTAAAAATACATGTGGTGGATTTCAGATTATATTCTTTCAAGATGCTTGTAACCTCCCGCACAAGAATATGATTGTTTCCTCATAGTCTACTCTTCAGCCTTTCACTTGGGAAAGCCATAGAAATATGGAGTGGAGGAGTAACTTAATAGTAGTTTGTGTAGTAGTAGTAGTAACTTGGGTTTTCCTTTCAGAATTATTCAAGTCCAACCCACTACCCCCTGCACTCCAAAGGTCTGCTGTAGGAATCACCGCTCCTCATCTGCTTCTTTAAGGTCATCGAAGGATGACCGATGATACCATGAGTGGTAACTCATGGAGCAAAAAATTACATTTTTCTCTGCTATAACAGGGTATGGGCAGCTGTGGCAATTAAATCTGAGCTATTTGGTGGCAATGGAGCATTTTAAGTATTTGCAGTGCCAGTTGCTAGACTCCACTGTACCAGCTGTGGAATACAGCAGTATGGGATTTGGACTTAGGAAATTTCAAGGCAGGTACTGTTGTCATCTGAAATCTGAACAGCTGCAATTATGATGTGACAAGTGATAAAAATTTTCTATTTCAGGAAACATTTGTTTACACTTCGGATGTGTTGATCAAAAGCTCTGGGGTGAACCACAGTCCGCCTTCAGGAAGAATTTTTGTCTAGACAGCAGGGTATTCCTCATGCCCAGCAGTGGGTACAGCATATTTAACATTATCTGATTTTGAATTAAAATGAATGGTTCAAGTCATAATTATTGATGCACTGTTATTTCTTGTTTGAATAAACATTATGTTATTGCCTGTCCAGAGTACATTTTAATTGTAGAAACTCTATGTTCTATTAATCTTTATTACCTCTGCTTCAATATTTAAAAGCTGGGGATGGTTTTAGAATATGAGCCTTTGAGAAATCCTTTGTCTAATTGTCAAATGCCCAGTAGCTTCAATGGAGGTACATAGCTGCCCTGTGGAGAGTACAGAATTGAGGAGTAAACAGTTTGTGGAGGTTTTAGTGCTTTTTTCCCCTAGAGTTAGCTAAAATATTGCCTTGCCTTTTTCCAGTGTTGATGAATTGGGCTGTTCAGATCTTCTGATCTTATGTAGCTTGGTCAAGGGGGGGGGGGGGTGTAAAAGAGAGAGAAGGACAAATCATAATTATCATCTTAGAGTAACTCTTTTCAAAACACCACCCTCAAGTATCATCAAGAGCAACGTGTTAATTTAAAGTGAACCTTATATTGACTGTCAGCATCCGATAAGAAATTGGTCCTCTATCAAAACAAGTATCTCTCTCTACTCGGACTTGACCCATTCCAAATTGTATTGCTATTGATCAGCATCTCCCAAAACTATTTTCTCTCTGTTGCCATCGTGTCTGTATCTCTGGTGCAAGCCTGTCTTAACTTACCTGCCATGGCTTATGGCTTCCCAAGGACACTCGTACCCATTCAGCCCATGCAAAACACATCTGTTAAACAGAAATGATGTGATGGAAGTCAATTCATCTTTCCATTGTCTCTCATCTATTGCAAGAAGTCATCTTCTTGTTGCTTTCAAACTTTTCCAGATTAACCTTCTCCTCCTCCCTGCTCTGTCCTTGCAGATGTGGTTACCATTTGCAGAGAGCCACCATCATTCTCTATTCCTCTTTCCTCTGAGCACTGGCACTGTTTAACAAGCCGTTCTATTTATTTCTTTTTCTTTTCAAATATCTTGGAAACATTGTGATACCTGGTGACCTATGGGAGTGGCTTTTGCTCCCACCCACTCTGACAGTAAACCTGTTGGGATAAAGGCTGTGGTGGCAGGCTGGCTAATATTCCTGTGCTGATATGAAACCTCAGTAAAACATCCAGAAATGAGGCCATGAGAAGAAGTTATAATCAAGTAGCATGTGTTTGATATCACATCATAGCTGGGATCTATAATGTGGTACAGTGTTGTACATCACTTATTCAGAATATGCCACATTATATCCTTACGTGGTGATTTAATTTTAAGTGATATTATGAAGCTGTATCAGATCTTATTGTGGTATGCCTTCAGTCAGAACCCTTCCCATTCACCAATTTTTTCTGTACATGTGTACAAAATGGATTTATGGAGTTGTGCTGTAAAGTGTGCCATAATTGATTCCAGTCAAATTAAATTGTTTTGCTCAAATATTTCTTTTTTTAAATCCTCTACTTTCTGGAAAGAAAAAAAAAAGGCTGTTGTTGTAGTCAGCAGTTTCACCTACTTGAATTATACAGCTACTGTGTTTCATAGATTAATATGTCTCCTATTTCCAGATAGCAGCACATTCACATACCACTATGGCTTCCTGGGCAGTGCTAATGATTGACACACGCACACAAAAAAGTGGTCCTGCATGTGCACAAAGCTTGAAGAATAGTGGCATGTGCCATTCCAGCTAGGAAAGAGCATCTATTTATTTTCACTGGTGATAGCAGATGTACAGTCTGCTTCCCAGGATAGTAGTTGTAAAGGAAGAAGCACATTTATGAATGTAGTGAAATGCTTTTTGATTCTTTCCAGTCAATTGCAGTGGAAATGAAGGTACAAGTTTGTGATTCTGCTTTCTGAGGACACCCCAGGGGAGGACATGAAGCAAAATCCAATGGATTTATCAGGAGTTTTTTCATGGGTTTCATCAGTGACCACTGGGCCCCTAAAACTGCATTTTCTTTTCCTGGGGAAAACGAAATTTTAAACAACACAACATGGGAATAAGATTGGTTTTTCACTAGCATTAGTTATTCTGGTTTTAAAGTTTAAGGAAATACATAAATAATCACCGATCTACTTTATGTGCTCAATCTACTTCATAATGAATTTTAAAATAATCTGGAGCACTACAATGACAAATACTTTACCCCTTCAGAGAGACCCACGTAATGTACTTTTCAGGATTGATGAATACAGCTTGCACTTTTTGACATCAACCTATTCCCTTACGTGAATTTTAAGTTGCATTGTATTCACTATGGGGCCATCTTCTGGTCAGTTTGCTGTTATAAATAAGCACACTATTTATAATTGCATGTAATAGAAAGCGTGCATTAGAAACATTTATGGTATTTACCATAAGTGCTAATTATATTACATAGTGAATGTGTGCCTCACTGATTTAAATATGTTGAACACTTCACAATATTGTTATAAATAAATGAACATATGCTCTCTTCTCCCTTGTTACCACTCTATCTCATTATCCTGTTAAGAACCTTAATTTTTTTTGACTCCTCTGCAAGGGAAAAAAAATATCAAAATTCAAACATCCAACCAGAAACTGAGGCATTCTGGCAACAAATATTATCTTGTGTAATCTTTCCTTTTTTTCCTGATCAGTTTGATCCGTTGCAAAAAACTCCATGTTGTATACAAAGCAAATAGTGATAGAGCATGTGTGCAAAAGTTCCAATGAGACCTTGTAGTTAAATCATTGAATTTTTCCCCCCCTTATCTACCTAGTTTTTCTTTCTTTTAGTTTTAATGAATGGAGAGCTAGTTAACAAAATGAAGTTATTCATCATAGAATCATAGAATGCTTTGGGATGGAAGGGACCTTTAAAGGTCATCTAGTCCATCCCCCCTGCAATTGGCAGGGACATCTACAACTAGATCAGGTTGCTCAGAGCCCCATCCAGCCTGTCACTGAATGTTTCTATGATACTGTGCAAGAAGAACATTCCCTTGGTCTTAAAAGCTACTTGCAAGCTTTTAGAAGGTCACAGACATGTCAGTCACAACCCATTGCCCCTCTTTATCATCCATGGAAAATATCTAAGTGCAAAGCTATTTTCAGTCTTGTAATATGTCCTATGCTATGTTCTGTCTGATTTCTACCCCACAACAATTGTTTTCTGATTGTAAAACCAACAGCGAATAATCTTGCAAAACTCAGGAGCCAGGCTACAGATTGAGGTATTCATACCTGTTGAAGGCACAACATTTTTTTTCCAAGCATGTGCAATAGTTATAACCTATTCTTTCTTCCTATATATTATCTGTGCAGTTTCAGCAGCATAACCAATTGTTTTGCGTGACAACTGTTTACAGGTTAAGATGTTTATTAATAGCATTGCCCATAGCTTGTACTGGAGCCAAAGCATAACAAACTCAATGGAGTGATTCCTGCCCACTCTGTGCTTTGGGTTCAGCCATGATTGCCAAGAGTAACTGAAAGAAGTTTAACATTGAGGCTAATTATACAGGCAAATGGCTTCAAGATTATTATTATTAGCTGTAATTACAAGTGTTAATTCAGTAATGATATTACAGGTTATATGCTCCGCCCTTGGCCCGAGAAAATACTGACAGAGCACAAACAGTAAAATCTCATAAGTCGTTGTTTGAATAAAAGCATCAAAATGAGGTTGATTCTGAATGTTCGGCCCTACTCACTAGGAATAGTATGCTGCTATGAAGGCCTGTAGGAAAACTTTTATGGAGTTTTTTGTGTCTTGGCTGCAGGCTACTTTGAGTGTAACTGCAGACTTACTGCAGGAGGCAGAAGGTGGAAAAACCCTACACAGCTGGACAAGGACTATCTAGATTTGAACCTTTCTGGTTTTCTGTACCTTTCGTGATCCCTTTTCCTTTGCAGTTTTCTTGAGTACTGCTCTTTCTCTCCTCGCATATTCCTTATGTCAGAGCTCTGTTTTCTTGGCCTTGTTGCTCTACCCTTTCACATCTTGTTCTCTATCTCTGCCTTATGGCTAAGAAGCTACAATCCAGACTGCCACCCCAACCTGTCATCTCTAGAAGAGCTTTGCTCATATTTCAGATGTCTTTCCCCAGTACATCTGAGGTCAACTGTCTTGATTATTGTTTCTTTCCATCACTCACTCTGCGCTTTCTTGTGCATTGGGATGTCTGGAAGTGACTGCCTACTAGCATCATCTGACCTGTCTTCTGATTGTATTCCTAAGCAATATTGAAAGGAGATCCCACAGTGGGAAGATCTAAGGTATGCTGTTACCTGGGCAGGAGTCAAGTCCTGAAGGGTGTAATCTCTTGGTTGCTCAGGTACCAGTGTATCATAGCAGTCCATTCCTCCAAGCATCAGAAGCACAGATTTGCTTTCTGGGAAGCAGAAATGTGATGTAGTCTGAAGGCAGCTGCTGCCAGCAGTTTGATTGCTGGTGCAGGAACAACAGGAGCCAAGGTGACTGCTCCGTGACTACAGGTGAGGGAGCACAAACCTCTGGCAGTGTATTTCCAGTCCTGTTTATCAGGTATGAAGTGTTGGAAGGGGGGGTGGGGGGGAAACAGAGTGAGGTGCTGGTCTCTTCCACCTTCCAAATGTCCCGAATGGCCCAAACCAAGGAAATAAAGATGCATTCTGGATTTTTGAGTGAACTTTCTTGGTCAGAATTAGATTTTACTGACTGATCAGGTGAAAACCTTGCTATGTCATTATCAAAATGTCGAGAACTACAAAGCCATGCAGAAGGAACTTAAGAGTTTGGTGTGAAAAATTCATGTTCCTTTTGTCCTCAGTTTCAAACTTCCTTACAGAAGGTGAAAACTCTGCTCTTATTTCTTATGCGATGGTCCTGCTGTAGAGGAAAGACCTATTTTTTGCAGCTTATAGAAATCATTTTGTGGGGATAAAAAATAAATTATACTATCCTAGCTTTCATTTCCCCACTGTGTTCTGTAGCTCTAAGAAGTCTAAGAAACACCAATGATCATGTTATCTGTTAGGCTCAATTAATACAACAGCTGTGTTCCAAAATAAACAAGACAAAACTGCTGTACTTGATAATGCATTAGTGGAATAATACTGTGGAGGTGCAGATTATAATAATCAGGACCATTGGAAAATTATGGGATTATGGTTGTTTTCCAGTGTCTGTATGTGTTTTCCAGTTCACATCGTCACTTTTTGTGCTCCATCATTACTTTGGGTCTGCTTCAATGTTACCATTTAATGGAGTTCTGGGTTTGGGATTTGTTTCAGATTCCAAGTCCTTTGTTCTTGTTCATTGTCTCTTAGTCTGTTGCTGAATTGTGTTGCTAGAGAGGTTTTCTACCTGTTGTAAAGGCAAATCTTTCATAGGAACCAATTGCCAAAATAAACACAAGGTGAGCTTTTGAGCATTTGGTGAACAAAACAAGGTGGATTGTTGTTTTGGTTTGTTTTTTTTTGTTTGTTTGTTTGGGTTTTTTATGCCACAAGCACAAGAGAGGACAAATTTTCATACACGTGAAACATTTGCAGAATATCTGAGGAACAGATGAAGTTCTGAAGACATTTGTTACAGGGTGCCTGGAAGCAAATGAGAAGAGGAGGAAAGGAGAGAGAATTGAAGTTCTCAAAGCAGTGGCAGTTCTGATGTTTTTAGCTAGCACATATCTCAATAAAAACTTAGTCGTATGTTTGTGTGTGTGCGTGCACACATGGATATAATGCAGTAGGGACTTAAGAAAACAGTATTGTACAAAACAATAGTATAGCCTATTAATTGCTAGATAATACCAAAAAGAGAAGCATCTTTACTTTTTAAATGTTGAAAAAATGGCCATTACCATCTAAAGGAACTTGTAAATCTCTCTTACATGTTGCTTTTCATGTACAGCTATGTGTCAGTCCCTGCAATTTTTGGGATAGCCAGGGAAAATCTCCATGATGGGACATTTTACAGGTGTGATATGCTTCCTCTTCTGTGGTGTCTTGTGGTGTCAGGCTTGGTGCTAACACTGTCAGCTGTCTTGTGGACCCAAAATCTTGTGGACCTACTATCCTCAAAGTAAGAGTCACCTATCTCTCTGAGAAGAAAGTAATCTAGGTGGTGTAAAAGGTGCCTGCGTACAGCTAAAAGCAGTAAGGAGGGATAATCAGATGAGCAGCAGTAACAAAGAATAAAATCAAATGAGCACCAGACAAGTAGTAGCAGAATGAAACTGTGCATTGCTGCCTGTGACCCTTTTATATTATTTCTGTTATTCCCACAAATACCTTGCAGCAAACAAAACAGCAAAGTTTAGAGCAAGTTGAAGTTTTTCATAGGTACCTACACAGCTTACAGGAGACATGGCAAAAGCAGAGAGTTAGTAAGATCGAAGCATCTAAACAGGTAGCTTGTTACCAAAGAAAAACACTTTATTATTCTGTGTTTTTTCTGGCTAGAATCATAAAATGCCATGAAAGGCATTAAAAAAAAAAATTATGTTTATGGATTTCATGCTCTTACATCAAGAGTGCCCTAAACTATGATACTAGTATGCTGCAGTGGGTCCCTCTCAAACGCTATGGTTGAATTCTTCTTTGTTTCCCACTGGAGCAGAGACTGGGATCCAGAGGCCCCTTAAAGTTGTTCTATAAATCATTGTCCGTGACCCAGCGGAAAAATCCTGACTTACACCAATTCATACCTTGATGAATGCAGTTTAGGGACCCTTGCCCATAAGTGCTTAGGGGACGAATCTGCTAATAGAAGTAAACAAGTGTGAATCATAAAGAATTCATATCTTCAGTTGAACAAAACCATATGGAGTTCCAAAAGTGAAAAAAGATGAGATTACAGTGTTTACCATTTCATTTACAGTCTGCTTTTAATAGGCCAGTGTTGTCTGGAAGCAGCAAAGGTTGAAAACAATAGAACGTTGTTGCAGAACGATTTCCATGTTGATGTCTCCATTTCCCCCCCACCCTGGCTGAAAGGATATGGATGAGTGTTGCTACATTTTTCGTCTCCTTCAAAGCAGGGAAATACTGGGGTCCAATCTTGCCTCAGACTTCTGACTCTGACACAGTGCCCACTACTGCGGTGCCTGAGCCTTTTAGCAGTGTGTTGAGAGATGTCACTGACATCTGTTACGTGTGCTTCTCCCTCTCCTCTTTTCTCAGCTCGCCTGGGTTTTATTAGATTTCTGTATGGTATACATATGTCCAATTAATTAAAGGCAGGTTGAAATATGATTTTCTCTTGGAAGTATGCAGAAAGTGTTGAAGCTTGTGATAGAGTGGAAAGTGTTGATGCTGCAGGGTTGTACTTCACAGCCTTGTAAAGGCCCTCAAGGAAGTCTGTCTCCTGCACAAATGAGATTTACCCGTTCCAAAGACAGTTCCTCTGTGCTTGAGGAGTAGCACTGCCTGTGATCCTCCTCTCAAGTTTTACGTGGACACTCCTGGATATCTTTCCACATGAGCCCCTATTTGCATCCATGGCTTAATGAATCTCAAATCTTCATATTGTACCTTGCAAGTGCTGAGACGGTGGAGGACGACTGCTGCAGGGTATAATTTCCTCTGCATATGTAAAACAGGTGAGCAGCCTCCAGCCAGGCTGAAAATTTTCTGCAAAAAAATCTTCAGCAGTGAGAGCACTTACTTGTTCCTCGTGCCAGAGGCACCTGGCGCCATGATCAGTCACTTCTAGAAATAATGTACCTTTTTTAGTAACAATTGTGAAAAGTGGCCTTTTTAATGTGTTGCATGTAGAAACAAGACAAAATGCAAAATTTAATATTCTTTCTAGTTTCAGCAAAGTGATGAACATTGAGTGCCATGTTAATGTTTTACAGTCTATATAAACTCAGTATAGGCCAAGTTTCTCTAGATTGGCATGTTAAAATTATAGCTCTAACTTACATGGAAATATTTATTCATTTATTTGAATGTACTTTTCTGTTTCCTAAGAGAAAGGATTTTGTAGCAGGCTTCACAGATCACCTTGATTCAGCCCTAGCTGCATTCATTTAGAAATGTTTGCTGTGCTGGACATTTCAGCTTCTTACAGTCTGGGTTTGCCTGCTGTGGATATTGCTCTGGTTGCATGGATCATTGAACAGAGAACAGATATGCCCTTCCTTGCTCTCCTCTAATAATCAGTAGGGAAGTTGCAACTTATGTTTCCCCGTAATGAGGTCCTCAAAAAACAAACAAGCAAGCAAACAAAAACATCTTTGTAGCTCATGGGAGTAGACACTCTCTGAATGGTCTTGTTGACCCATTCTCATTGTAAGTGCATATGATTTGAGTCCCATGGTGTTTGATCATGGAATGGGTTCATATTTAAAATTTGCATCTCTGCTGTTTTCACTTGCTTATCACTGGGCGTTTACTTTCATCCACTTGAAACCTGCAGACTCCAATTTTCATGCCTAAGAAAAGAAAACACATGGAAAATCAAGGCTAGTACTCATGCACACTTAAACTTATGAATGTCAAAAAGCTTTTATACTACTTTTTGCCTCAAGTATTGTCCCTCTCCTTCAAGACCTTCATATAGGCATGGTGGCTCTGATGATACTATCACAAACGACAAACATTACTTAATAGCTCTAACAAAATCTCATCAAGCAACTGATTCCTAAAAGGTATCTTCTTTGGTAAGTGCATGTAAAAATAATCAAGTTATAAATCAAACAAATTAGCTGCTATCTATTCCTTTGATATTATTGTGCTACTGATAAACAGAAAATCCTCAAGAACTGGCATGTCATTTTAAGTCTATGTTTCCCATTCAAAAGAGAACTACACCTGGCTTATTTCAAATAATGAATAAAGGTTGTTTTTATGGGCATCTTTGTGGTGTTCGGCACCATTGTACGGGTGACTTAAGGTACTATGTTCCTCATTCAGATCTATACAGAATATACCCCTGGCCTCTCCTGTAACTAATGTCTCTGCAATACTAAAGGTATCTGCTCCAAAAAAATGAACTCAGGACAAATGAAACCTTAGTATGAGACTGCATGAGAGCTCAGCAGTGCAACCATCAGTAGGCAGCCTATGCTTCTACCCTTCATGTTTCTTTCCTATTCAGCTCACAGGACAGTTTAGCTCTGGCTGTCCATACAAAATTGCATTGGATTCTGTCAATATTTCTGTAACTTCAGAGTGAGGCATTTTCAGTAGCTGTTGAGCAAGGAGCTCTATGATGGTGTTGGAATTGCTCTGGATGGGCAAGCGCAGAATTCACCCGCCCACAGTGAAGTTAGGTTGAAGGTAGCTTTTGCTTTTGAGGTTACTCTCAAAGCTTTCTCTCCTTCAGGGATATGTGCCTTGGTCTTGCTTAGCTTTATCAACAGTCTCTAAAACCACATCAGTTTGAGCTATATAAACCACTTCTTCTAGCAGCAACCGTTTTGCACTTGAAGGCTGAAAGAGCTTTTCCTTTATAACAGTTTCAATGGCTTTTTAAATGGTTACCAGTGGAAGTTTTATACCACTGGACTTTAAGGTGTCATTCCAGACTCAAGTTACTAAAGATAAGTAGACCTGGCTTGGTTCTCTCTGGGAAGACCCATTTTTGGGGTCACCGTTAGATGCAAGCACTCTCATATTTCATGTTTGTACTGAAGAGCAGTGACATCTCTGATTCTTTCTTGCTGAGGGGAACTGACAAACCCATCTGTCTCTAGGGAGCTCTAGCTTCCCTATACTTCAGGGACAAATAAATAGAATAAGGTATAGTCCTGGCCCCGAAAAAATGGTTTCTAGAGGAGCTATGACATTGGTCTCTGTGGAGTCAGTGATAATGAGCATGCCAACTCCAATGCTGAGGTAAACTTTGTTTTATGGAAATGTTTTCCTGAGAGTGCAGAGTGCAACTGCTACACAGAAGCAGTTACTGGATAGTTTTCTGCTGGGCCTCATAGCCCTTGCTGCTCTGGAGCCTTGAACTGAAAGACAGTAGTGTCTTTTCCTGCTCCCCCTCCCCCTTTTTTCAGTAATCAAGACCCTTGCCTGGACTAGAGCATGTGTAGAAGGGCCCTAGCCATGTCTGTGATGCATCATATGAGGAGATGAAACAGCATCTCTTCCCTAGGAGAAAGTAGAACAACACAAGACATGTAACAGAAGAGCTGAACGTTCATTTTTATGAAGTGATAGCCAAGTTCAGTATAGAGCAATCCCAATTCACACTCAAGACTGCAGTACTTCCGTGCCAATAGAAATTGTGCAAGAAATGAGGGTATAATGTGCTCTGAAAATGTGTAACTACCTTACCATGGCTAATAGTAGTTAGCATTGCAGCAGGGCTAGTGCAAACTTACTGGTTAGTATAGTTTGGGGCCTGTCGTTGATGTATGGAGATTTATCCACCGGTTCCATTAGGATTAATCCCCCGCACATTGATCCGTAGGTAGTCTCCTCCAGCTTCACTAGGAAAACCTGATTTGGCTTTTGCTCAGTTCAAATAAGTAGTACTGCCAGCTGAAATAGGATTTGCTTTCCTGATCATCTTTCTTGGAAGCCACCCTGAACTGTATTTTCTGAACAAAACTTCTTTCTTTCAACTTTGTATAAAGAAATATAAAATGTTTTGCTACTTTTTTTCAGTATTCATGTGGTATTTAGTACATAATTCAGTGTTGTTTCAATACTCCAAGGTCCAGCATTTAGAGGTGAGTTGTCTTTTTGCAATGACTGCCACAAATGTAAGCATGGGATGTGTTTTCTGAACAACACCTCATGGTGGTTACTGCAATTGCTTATGGAGTTTTAAATTATGGATCGTGAGGTGGTTTGATTTTACTTGCTACATAATGAAGCCAGTATGCAAGCATATTTATGTAGAGGGACACACTTTTGGGTAAGAGACACTTTTTCTATGGTTGTGCCATAGCACACAGTGGTGTTCACAAACCTGAACTTTCTGCACAGCCCTGTAGCCTACCCAGCCAGGGCTACTGTAATGAGGGGGCCACCACTCTCTTCGGAGGTAGTAATTGCCACTCCGAGCTCAATGTGTCCCTGTACAAACCAGTTTCTTTTTCATAGTGCCCCTTGCAGCAGTGGAGCACAAGAAGTAAATGTCATGTTGGCTGTCACTGCAGCCCTTCCATAGCCCACAAGCCTTATGACAGCAAGTTGTTAACCGGCATGTTTGCTTACTAGAGGAGAGGAAGCCAGCAAAAGCAGTTTCACGTGATGCTGTGCCTGTGGAGCGGAGTGGGAATATGCTGTTTTCAAAGATAGTCTTCTGGTTTGGAAACAGAAGGAGGAAGAAAACTGGGGAGACAGAAAAAGTCAGGCATAATATTGAAGGATAACTGCAGTGAGAAAGTGAACATTGTCATCAAATATTCCCTACAGGGCTCTTGTGCTATGGTGGCTCACAAGCTGAGCTGGATTTTTTTTCCCAGTTCATAAAACCTCTACTGTGGTAGAGCCCCCAGAGCCCAGGTACGCTGAAGCACTCTGGGGGTATCTGGTCATGGCTGCTCCCTATTTTCTTTCCAAATACAGTAGGGGGTTGGTGTAGCAACGGCTTTGATCTTCTGCCTATTCTGTTCCCCTTGCCATGCAAAGCCTTGGTCATTATTTGACAGCTACAACTCATGCACAAGTGGTGCAAGGGCCAGTGTTCTGACTGCCTCCTGTAGAGCTGTGCAAAAACATATCCTCCCTCCCCTGCTACTCCCTTCCTACTGATGGGATCCGTAATCTGGTCCTGCTTATGCATGGATTATTGTACGCATCCTTTAAATAACACCAACAGTAAGGAAGTGGTGAGAGATTTTAATCATGGTAAGCTCAATAATAAGACTCTTCTCCAGTTGACATCGCTCTAAAATTTTCATAAGGTGCAACGTAATTATCCAGCTGGCCTTTATCCAAATGTAATGCCTATGTTCTGGCAAAGAGAGTTTATGTAATACTGCTAGCTGTAAGGATCAGCCTTGTGACTGCCATAACACAGTGCCCCAGCACTAAACCTGAGCATTGGGTTTTGCTTGTTGCTCATCTCCCCTTCCTAATCTGCTCTCGCTAGTGACTGACAGGGACACACTCAAGCCTGAGAACGTGAGAAGCAGTAAGGGTGCATATCAAACAATGCAGCCAGGTATAGCTCACCCTATGGCTTTTGGATCCATCATGGCTTTTGCTGTGTAGAATGCTGTGGGGTCAGGGAGAATCTGGGCTGGTTTTGCCCTGAAAATGTTATGGCTAATGATATAATGTCTGGACATTCCTAGGAAAAATCTTTTTTTTTTTTCTTCTTTTTCTCCTCTCTCCCAGCCTGCTGTACATTCTTCAGTAATAGTAAAACAGAAAGGAAGAACTAATAAAGCAAAACCCAAAAGGGCTAAACTTTTACGGTTCTTTTACTGACGGGATTAAATGACTACAGCACTGTATCAGGCCAAATGATGTCAGCACTGAGGCTATGGTGTGTCAGTTTCTTTTGGGAGTGAAAACTAGAAACCTAATTCTTATTGAGGGAAGGGTTCAAGACATTATCATCTGTCCATTTTCACAGAGAAAATGGGCTCAGCAAAGCAATGTTGATATATTGTTTCACCTTAAGATCTTCCTAGTTTAAGAGATCCTGGCTTTCGCTACTTTAAATGTTCTCTGAAAACAATAAAACAAAAGAATAATAAAAAGAAAAATCTCTAAGCAAACAACAGGCCATTATGAAAGGAGTTTGTTCCATTTGCACTTTAAGTGCAATTTTCATTGCTATTACTTTTTCTACTAAAAATTATCCAAGAAAGCAAGGATTCCTTAATGTAGGTCTTTCCTTGAACAAATATTTTTCCATATACATATATATGTATTTTGGAAATCTTGGTGGGAATGAAATAGTACTGAATAATGCACACAAGGACAGTAGCAGTCAGATCCTAATCCCAGCTGGAGCTTTGGGGTACTAATTCAATACAAATAAAAAATGAAGACAAGGAATGCTGTTTTTACCACCTGCATATCAGTTTTTTCCATCAACCGTCAAATTCAGTGTTTGTATTCTGCATTATAGCCCGTGGGTAGGGAATTGACTTAAGGACGATCTGTGATGCAAAATAAGAGGAATTCAATTTAAATCATCATGCACCAAATATACCTGCCAGGCTCAGGGCACAGCCTAGATCAATTAGGCCTATCACACCAGTTTGTATTCTAATTTTTGTGATTGCCCGGAGCTGCAAAACCTAAGGTCTATTCACACTTAAACACTCTCAAGTCATGTCCTCCTGACATCAGGAGAACTTGGAGTGGAATGCACTAAATCAAAAATATTTGTCCCCTATGTGTATCATCATCAGGTTTTGAAATCATCTAAGCATTTGCTAGATCTCAAGGTTTGGTAAGAAAAATCTGGGTGAGAATAAGTGTTCTGCTGCCTCTTTGTTTTTTTTTTTTTTTTATCAGGTTCTCTTTATTATTTGCTTTTCGCCTGGGAAAATGATACAATTTTAAGTTTCTTTTCATTTCTGAGGCAGCTTACTCAGTGACAGTGAGTTTTTGGTTTTGTCTGTCTTCCTTCATCTTTAAAAATATTTGTTACAAGCATTGTTGGACATATGCCTCAATTGTATTGTATAAATAACAAGACTTTTCCCATAGAGGAAAACATAATGCACTGAATAAATGTACTTGCATATTTTCACCTAAGGGCTACATTTGATCCACACTGTTGTGACAACCACGCTGGCCTTACTAGCTAAATGAATCTCTTCCTTCTAAAATGCTAAATCCTCGCTAGTCATTTCAAGATATAGAGGATACCAGCCATGATTACACAAGAAATATATATTGCTTTAACATGTTTGGTGTACAATGCATGGTCATAACAATCTGCATGAGCTTTGAGGAGTGTAATATCAAGGAAGCATCAAGAATAGAGAATCAGTAAAGGAGTGAGTGATAGCTGAGAGCACTCACAATTTCCACTGAGGGACTTGTTGGTGATAAGCATCGTCCCAAGTGCATGGGGAGATGGGGGAACACAGCACAGAGGAATGTGACTGGGGAGAACAGAAATAGGGAGGATGGCTCCAAGATTGTCTGTACTCATCCAGATTGAAAAGCAGACACCTGTCACAAAGGAGCTGTAGAAACACTGCTTGGTCTTACTGAAAGTGAGGATGGCAAGCCAGATGCACCTAGGAGGCTTAGAAGGGATTTGAAGCCTCAGTAGCATTTCTGAGAGTCACATCTTCTGGGACAAATCCAACTCCTTTGTTTCAGTAAAGGCTTTTTTGGTTTGGGTGTTGTTTTGGGGTATTTTGTTGTTTTGTTTTTTAACACGACTAGTTGGTTCCTGGTGCTGAGGGGATGCTGGATGTGCAGTGAACCCCATTGGAGGGAGAAGAGCAGGACAGGGCCAGACCCCAGTGAGAGCCCAGCATATCCCTCAGCACCATGTGTGATTCTCCTGCACTGTTTTTTTCCCCCTTCTCATGACAGACATTGCTCCTGTATTGCTGTTTTGGGAAAGTGTTTGATTTACAGGTGTTTTTTGGGGCATACTTTTTTTTTTTTTTTATTAAGTCCCTGTAGGCACAGGGCAGGTAATAGCTTCAGACCTTTCTAGTTCATATTTTCAAGCTTATTTGCAATGATGATGGACAAAACTTTTTTAATGGTATTTTTTTGAAAGTGGAGATTCTGCTCGAGTTGTGCCGTTGGGTCAGTGGGTGCCCCGTGGAGCCAGTGCCTGTCTGCCACCTCAGAGACATTTCTCTTCGACTGGGAAGGACCTGAAGCACATAAGGCCCTCAGAAGATTTTCTATCAATCTCACTGGGGTGGTTTCCTCACTGCCGCACACCTGCTCCCTAGCCCAGGGCATGCTCTACATCAGTAGAGACTCACAATTGCTCATAGGATTTCTGTAGAAAGCAGGAAAGAAAAACACTCCTATCAAATGTGCCACCTCTTTAAGTTTGAAACCATGTTCAGCCACTGTAACTTTTCTCATCCCTGGCTTGTTTGATGTCAGATGTTTTAGCTGCGCTTTCTGATCTGCAGGAAATGTTGTATTAAATTAAATTTTTTGAAGAGCACCCGTCTTCAGTTTCCCTTCAAGAGGTCTCGTCTGTCCATGTTTCTTTGTGCACTTTTGAAAGTATGAATGTGTTCTTAAAAGCCTCTCTAACACAAGGTTCATTGGTGCGCTATGTGTTTCTAGTAACTTCTTTATGGTAAACTGGAGTTGGTTTGTAATCGTAGTGGAATGGGGAATGAATGAAGTACAACAGGGGGCAGGTTTCTAGTTCCAGTTTGTATGTCTGGACAGGATTGCAGATGGTTCAAGGTTTAAAGAGATCAAGAGCATTAATCTTTATTCTGGGCCTCTGAAAAAATTAACCTGATTTATGTCTTCTGGAAATGTCCTGAGCCAAATGGCACACAAATAAAGGGAGAAATGCTGCATTTCTGCAACTCATTTTGCTAAAGAAATCATGGGAAGCATTTTGGAGGGTTCTTTCTTGGTTTGTTTGTTTTTCTTAACTTGATCTTTCATTTAGAAAACTGTTGGGGCAGATTGTTGTAATGTGTTTTATCTTCTCATCTACATGAAAAATTTCATGCAAGTCAAACTCAAATAGCAGAGAAGGGATAGCTGATCAGACCTGCTTTAGCTTCTGCTTGGTTCCTAGTGACTGAGAAATGCTTGGAAAAAACGTGTTGCCTTTGAATTTAAAATGCAAATTTAATTTAAAAATCATTACCCGTACTGGAAATGTTAGCATGCTCCAACAATACTGGGAAGGGAAGTGTCAGCATTGTAGGTGTTTTTAAACAGGAAGGGACTCAAACACCTTTATTCCTTAACCCTGCTGCCCCTATTCTCAAGGATGCTCTTCTGTCTATTATTTCTCAGCTAAATCAAGTTTATCAGGATGCCAATTAAATGGATTCTTCTGCACACAGGCATGACATTACAGGGCATTTCTGCTTTGTTGTCACACTTACAATTGTACTGCTGGTAGATCATTGTTTTCTATAGCTGTGCATATGCCACATTATTTTCCAAGGCTGCTGAGGGGAAAAACCTGCATTGTGGTTGTGCATGGGCCCTCCTGTTTCAGCATCGCTGAACTCGAAGCACCTCGCTGGTGACTTTGAACACAAAGAAAAAAACCAAAATCTGTATTTTAAACTGTGGGAAAGATGTAATCTATCTTAAAGCCAGGACTTGAATGCTTTCTAATTAAAGTCCACCTTTCTTGAGTTTTGTTTAGGGTATTATTTTGTTATTTAAATGAAATGAAATTTTATTGTTGAGAGGAAGCTGGTAGAAAAAACCCTTGTTAAAATGGCATTGAAGAAAACAGTACTGAACATAACATTTTATTTCTGCATAGCTGGGGGAGATTAATGTATTTGCCTTGAGCTCTTGCATTAATATTATCAGCTACTGAAAAACAAAAATCATAAGGTTTGGGTTTCATGGGTTTTTTTGTTTTTTTGGGGTTTTTTTTGAGTGGTTGGCTAGCTCTGGGTGATATGCTTACTAGTTAGAATTAAAAAAGCTATTAATTTTTACCTAATTTATTTCTACCCCTGCAGGCTTTTACTTTCTCATAGGAAATAGGGAGGACTTTTAGTGGCCTTTATTTGGCTGTATTATATGTGTTTTCATTTTTTGTTCCCCAAACCTGCTGAAGATGTAGCAGCTGGGCACATATCCTGACTCTGTACCTAGACTGACCCATTTATCACCACAAACTCACATAGGTCTCAAAAGCTTTATTTTTGGTCTGATGCATGCAACAGTAATGCAGAGATTTTTTGTATTTTTTTTAAAGGGTGAAACCAGGTGAAGAAAAACTTTTTTCTGGTAAACCATCCAACCCAAGGAAAAAGAAAATCAGGTCTCTTCTGAGCACTATTTTTTTTTCCTTCTTTTACAATTGCAGCATTAACTCCCTAAACTAGGTTAACTGCTGTGGGGACCTCTTATTATAAACTGCTGCTGCTTCCCAATGGCAAAATGTGAGCAGCTCAGAGAATGCTGAAGGCAAAATATACAAAATATTTCATACACTATATACAAACAACAAGAAATTTTGGGGTAGCCCAATATTTGGACACCCACTTGGGACAAAGTACAGAGGCTTTTATTAAACAGAAAAAAAAAAAAAGTGCTCATTGTCTCCATGTATGCTTGTGTCTGTCATATTATACATAAATTCTACTAGGTTTTTCCCGTCTTTCTTATTCCTTTGGCTAGGAAAGTGTGATTTTTATTTTTACTCCCGAACAGAAGAGGGTATAGTAGTTGTGAAGGCTCACACAAAGGTGACTATCTGCGTCAGTTGCAGCAAACCTGTATCTGCTGTTAGCCTTATGTGACTGTAGTGGGCATGAAGGTGGGAGTCCTGCTCCCGTGCAGGCATGAGTGCCTAGGGAGGACAGGGAGAGAACAAAGACGACTTTGCTTTCCGATTCTTTAACATTGACATTTGCATGTGGCAAGGAAACAAGCCAAGACACCCAATGTCTGCATTTCTGGGGAGCATTAAAATTAGTTTGGTCAAGTAGTTCAGATGAACAAGACTGGAGCTGGAGAACTGTTGCAGTTTTGCACCTTCAGCACTTTTGCAAAGAGGTGTGAAAACATCCCCTCTTCTTATCCTGGCCTGCTTAGCAATGTCAGCAAAATCTCTTGTTGCAGGTTTTGTAACATAGGTGCAATATTTGCTTGCATCGACTGGATTTGTCGTTGGGAGCACACTGTTGTTGCTGGTGGTGCAGGCTGTCCCCTTGGTGAGCACCTCTGCCAGCTCCACTCAGGAGGCCAAGACGGTACTACTATGAGCGACATTTTCCATAGGTTTGCACAAGCACCTAGGCTTTGGTTAGAGACTCTGTACTATGTTTTCTTCTGCTGTCAGAAATTAAGAGGCAGACAACTGGGCTAATTTGGGCTGACATGTAAACATAGATGAGACAAATTCATGGTTAGATTTTTTTCCTCTAATATTTTCTTTAAAGAAGGCTGTTGATCAATACATCATTGATCACTGGAGTTTATAAGCATTTTCACTTGTTCTTAAAACCCAGATGAGCTTCTGTTGCAATACACAGTTGGTGCGTCCCCAGAATGGTATTGTCTGAAAGGCAGGTGACCCCAGCAGTCGTCCTGGGACAGGTACAGGCAGAAAAGCTCATGAATCCAAGGGAGATGTAAAAGAAGTAAGGGTTAGCAAGCCTCATCATCACAGCTGTATAAGATGCAACTGAAATTGTTTGAGACACGTGACTTACATTCATTTTCGGAAATGGGCGAGGACTGACTGGCAAACCAGCTAAGTTCTCTGCATGGGTCAGCATCTCTCACCCAGTGGGGCTCCTGAGGCCAGCTCCCTTGCTGCTTCTCTGCCTGCTTCCAGTAGCATTCCCAATTTCATTGTCTGTGTAGAGATCCTTTTTGAAGTGTGCGTTACCAGAAGCTCTTGACCATGCTGGGCAAAATTCATCCAACACGTTTTGAAACCATGATGTTGATGGTTGTCTGAGTCTGAAATGCTCTTGTAAGCAGCTATGAGAAGTGCATATTGGCAAATGGAATAGGTGGTTGATTGCTGCTTGGCAGGCACAGTGTGTTGATACTCAAGAACATGTGAAGAACAGCTTTCAAAGCTAAAATGGTATCATTAATAAAAATAAGTTCCTCATCCCTCTGTAGTGTCTTACATGTGAGACATCAAGTTCTTGGACGTTAGGCATTACAGGCTTCTCTTATGTCCTGGGAGACAATTATTGTACAAGCACTGTACCTCCTGAAAGATGCTGATCTGCTAAGAAAAATCTTGCCTTTAATTATAAGGGTTAAATGGGAAGAGAGGAATCTCTAAGGTCTTGTAATGTAGTTAATAATGTAATTGTGGCAGTTTATTTGTTTTTTTAAGATGAAGCAGGTATATCAGATACTTTTTACTTCAGAACATGGTGCATATGAACTGAGTACATTTGTGCTCTCTATTAATTCCCATTGAATTTCTTTTGCTTTTACTTAACAATTCAGCTAATAAGGATCCAAACAAGTTAAACGATGAGAAATATTTATTTATTTATTCCACCAGGTTTGCTCAGACCTTCTCAGGTTCTTTTAGGTGCTACCCTGATGTTCACCTACATTCACCAAAAACCCACCAGAAGAAAGGTTTAGCTAGGGTCTGATCTTCAGCACTATTGTCCATGGTGAAGCAGCTTATGTTAAGAGTAGACTAAAATGCCTCTTTGCTGTAAGTGCTTCCAATCAGGGAGTGAATGGAGTGCAGCTGGAGAGCTGTGTGTATGAGGCAGCTGGTGATGAATGGCATACACCTGGTGGTCTCTCAGGTACTTTACTGCTTGACCAAATCAACCCACTGTACTAAATCAAAGCCAAAGAATTACCAATCACTTTCCTACCTAGGACTGTCATATACAAATAATTCTATAATTGAGCACAGTGCTTTAATCAAAATTCATTTGTATTTATTTTCTAGAAGCTGAGCTTCTACTTCCAGTTGGATTTGCTCTCACTAAATGTTCTCAGCTTCCTCCAAGTAGTCAGCAAGCAAAAAGGTCTCTACTAGCAAACGAGGGGGTTTGCTTGAAAAACTGCTTGTTGAGAGTTTGGTCAAAAAGAGACGATGTTTGACACTCTTGTAGCATATTGCATTATTCATAGCATCGTTTTAATCTAGTAAAACCTTTTTTGTTGTTGTTGTTATTGTAGCTGTTCCATTTCCCTGGTAAATGATTAAGCATGTACTTGTTCTAATTTTCAGTGCCCGCAGGTGGTAGTGAACAGAACTGTCTCTAGCCCTGCTCTGTAAACAATACAGGTATTATTCTTCGTGAAAATCACAGCGTAGCTTTCTATAGCACAGAAAGTAGCTCTAGGCACCAAGCTTTGAATTGTGAAATAACTTCATAATTTAAATGTGGGCTCACGTTAACAAAAAGAAGTACCACAGTCAGACTGGCTACTATAGCACAAATACATTCATTTTGGCCAAAAAGGCATCTGTAAGTTGTTGTATTCTCCTGGGCTGATAAATTCAGACTGCAGGTGGTTAATATCTGAAAATGTACTTGAATCAGCAACTCTTTTTCCTGTATGTCTCCTACGGACCTCTGTTTCTGGGGTTGCAGGGGATGGCCCTTTGTTGCTACATTGATTCTGCTCGCCATCTTTCATCCAAAGAAAAAGGCTTCACAGCAATACTGTGATGTACACTTCAGGGTTGCGCTGCTGTATTTTGTGTTGGGAACAAAGGAAGAAAACGTATTTGAACCTGGGACTATCTTTTAAATGCTTGGTAAGCTTGCATGGCTGGTTATACTTAAACTGTCTCATAATTTCAGTAATTAAATATAACATTGGTAAAAAGAGTTTAATCCAAGAAATACTTGTCTTTACAAATGGTTTTGAAAACTGCTTCGGAGTTGGGACACTAGCCTTTCAGCAGTTACATGTGAGTATAAAACATATGCCCTAGACTATGAATGAAACTAAACAGGGATAGTTTGCTGGGCAACAAGCAGATGAGGAGATAAGTGATATCTTGCATATAACAGCACTTCTGTATTTTCTAGCTAAGGCCTGATAAGTGCTTAAAGGTGAGATTTGGTTTGATGAGACGGCTGAAATTACAATTTGATCTGTAGCATAACAAGTAACGGTAGGAAATTAAACTTGGGAGCTATATGCATCAATTCTGCTCACGTTGAGAGGTGTGTGGTCCAAATTCTCTTTTTATTGACATGTCTATAATCAGGGGTGGTAACTATAGTATCATCAGCATTTGGGAGTGGATGTCTGAGTGACAGGACAGGGTAGAGATTTGCAGTGCTGCTGCTTTGTGTTCAGTACATGGGGTACTGCGTGGCTGTTTATCTGACAATGCACATGGACATTAATTCCTTCAGGTTAAGGCATTTCTGTGCCATACCTTTACAACACGCATTTCTTTATGACCATAGAAATGGTGCCTATTCTATGAAAAAATCAAAGCAGCAGTGCTTTGATAACTGACCTTTCTCTGCAACAAAATATTAAGCATCACTAGAGAAATTCCCCTGTTGTAAAATAATTGAAGTATTAATCTCCTTTTTACCTTTCAGGGGACTGTGGGAGGGAGAAAAATGAAAAACAAAACTTCAAAATGCCCGTGCAAGTATCTTGTTAATAGAACAGGAGCTTGTCCTCATATTTGGTGTAGTAACTTTAGACTCTCAGTCCTTGCTTCTGTTAATGTTCATTAATCTACACATGAATTACTGAGTCTGACAGTGGAGATATATGAGTAGTGAATGCAAACTGTGGACAGATCAAAGTGGAGTTGTCAGTGGTGTATTTTCTTTTCAGGTGAGTAATAAATGCTTATGAGTTGAATAGGTTTAGCTTTTCACAGGGTGTCAAAAATGGGGCCAAAGTGATTCTTATCACAATGTTTTAAAGAGGCAAACTGATGTATAGTAAATTTCCACTTTCAAGAGGAATTTGCTGTGACATTGAGACAACTGATCAGCAAATTATTGGAAGCAAGCAGTGCAAATTCATTGACAAATTTGCAATTCGTTGCAAATTCAGCAGTATCTTTAGAGCACAAAGTTATCTTCACACATCTCTTCAATATTGTTAAGTATCTTTAATGACAAAAATAAAGAAAACGTGCTCTGTAAGTGAATTTTTTTTGCCTTAGTGCAGAATAATGCAATGCTTTTTCTGCCCAGTCCTACGCTAATTACTTGTCTGTTCTATATATATACATAGTGTTTCTGTTACAAATAGACAGCAGAGGTTTTTCTTATGATAGTTGATCTGATCATTCCATCTTGAGTATTGAGAGTCGAAGACTTCGTATGATTTGTTGCTTTATTCAATTGGAAAAGGAGATGGAAATGAAAAAGGGTAGATAATAATTTATTGTCCTCTTCATCACTTTATTATAGAAATAAGATTTTAAGCCTTACTTTCTATTTTAGAAGCCATAACATATCTAATTACTAATGCAGGTCAGGGATATTTTGTGATCCAAAAAGTAAGAACACCCTGTAATCCAAAAGGATAAGAATCATGAGGTAGGTGAAGTTTGTAAACTCACCTGCTCACTGAAGTGCTTTCTTGGGATGGGATAAAGCGTTAAATTTCTGTGTGAGTGAGTAAGATTTTTCCATCTTTTCTTGGCTCCCAAAGTGCATAAAAATCTTATGTCCTTTAAAGGGAGCGGGGGAGAAGAGGCTTGACCCTATCAGAAAATTGTGGACGACATAAAATGAGGTTAGAATGGAAATTCTGAAGACACTGTAAAATGCAAGCAAGGCATATCATTCATCAATCAACTCTAAAATGATTTTTTTACTAAAATATGATGTTTTCCTTTATGGTGCCCCCCAGTTACCTGGAATGGCAATACTTCACTCCTATTCACAGCTCACCAGGCAGTCGCTGAAATGCAGTGTTTTTTGGATGTGTTGCAGTTATTCCTTTGAGAAATTAAATGCTACTTAAGAAACTCTGAGTACAGGTAAGGCCTTTCACCAGACTTCATGAGCCTTTTGAATATCTTTATTTGACATAACATACTACTACATAGAAAACATGATTCAAGCTTACAAGGTGTTGACAATTACAAAAATTACAAGAGGGATTAGCCTACAGAGAGAACAGATGAAAGTCAGTATTTGTATCATGGGACTAAAGTAACGATTTTTCAAAATCTATTGCTACTAATGGTCTGTTGCTGTATGGCTCCTAAAAGTCCCGGCAGTTCAGCAAGGTATTGACTATGTTCAGTTTGGTTTGCATTGAAGTAGTCATGCTCAAAATACTTTCTTTCCCCTTATCCCTTTCTTTTTTTTTTTTTCTTTTTTTCTTTTTTTTTTCTTTTTGCATTAGTGAGTGGCAGTTTATTGAGATGTTTCTTTTCTTTAGACACTTACTAGATCTAGGAGTATTGATAGAAGAAAGAGCTATTATGAAGGTTCATGGCAGCGAGCCATCTCCTGCTGCTGTACCTATACAGTAATGAAAGGATTGTTAATAACTTGCTGCCCCTACATAGCTTTGGCAGGCTGTACGATTTGACTTTGTGCTGCACTTTGCTGGACTATATCAGAACTCGTTGCCTTTTTCTTAAAGGCCAAAACATGCCAAACATGAATATGTTAGCATTCCTGAAGATAACAAGGGAAATTAGTGGTAAATAGCCTGTTCTGTGTACAGTGCCAAAAATGTAGGCTGTGCCTCATTCATTATCAGTTGTAAGCACTTATTGATGTATTTAAATTCAGAATATATGTCATAGCCATATGACCAGACTCCTTGCTCTTTTCCGTTATGCAACTGCAACATGTGAACAGGTATCAGTTACACTACAGCTCTATCAGATGGATATCAGTTGAGTCAAGACTGGATTGCTGTGGCATGACCTTTGAATGACTGTACTGACTCGCAAAAGATGCATTAATCGCAAAAGCACAGGCGCTTGTGCCTCTTTATAATGGTAGTATTTAGGACTAAATATCTGTATGAAGGCTCTCTACACCGTGTAACTCCCCGAGACAGGTAACTCGCATTCATTCATGAGTATAATACCGTCTCGCTTGTAAGAGAGGCACTGAAGATGAAAGTGAGTCTTTATAGAGTTGAGCGCAGCATGCTCCCCGTGATAAGGTATACGCAGTGAAATAAATGGCTGTCTTTGTAGAAACTGTGCACCTAGGCTGCCATGGTAGCCCCCAGTGTATATTTTTAGTATTAATGTAACATTTTTAAAGGTCTGCTCTCTATGAAGCAACTTTTCTTTATCCTAGACATGCTTTTTTTTTGGATGTCAGTCTCTTATTCCCCATGGTGCAAGCTCTTCGATCCAGCAATGCATATGTTACAGTAACTGAAATCTTCTGACCTCTGAAAGTCCCGCTTGTGAAATATAATATCATGAACTTGCTGTGATATTTTCATTATTTGGATAAAAATCCCACTGGTCCCGTAAGAGTTCTGCCTCAGTAAGAACCGAAGAAGTGCCCATTAGTTCCCACCAGCATGCAGTATATCTGAAGGAGGAGTAAAGGCATGGTCAGTGTCTGTACTAATGCTATAACTTTTTGTAAACAACACACCACCTCCAGGGTCACAGCTGGGCTCATCTCTCCTCCTTCTTCTAGATCAGAATAAGAAGGGAACGTATTAATAGGAAAGCAGGAAAAAACCTACAGGGAAAGGGGATTGATCAGATGGGAGACAACCTCATGGATTGCATCTTCATGGCAAAGTTAAGCCTTCCTAAGATTAGCAGCTGGTGCTTGGGGTTGTACATAGCCCCAGTGCTAGTCATACCTACTCTTGCCTGTGCATTGCTCAGGCTTCCAAGGTATGTTGTGCTTTAGGAAGCAAAGACGCTTTAGAAACTTCTTGATGCTTTCTGGAAGGAGGTCTTTAGCCAGCAGAAGGCTTGATTGTGAGAAGGCACTCAAATAAGTGTGCTCAATGCAAAATAGTTAGGTTAGCAGATTGATATTAACAGCTGGTTTGGATGAAACATAGTTGTACTTGGTGGATGAAGAGCACTGCTTATTGACATTATTTGCATCTAAACAGGGCTTGATGGGGCTAGGTCTGTATTGGAAGGTCTACATTGGTTGGCACCTTAGTGGATATGAAAAAAAAGTGGATTCCTGGACCAGTCAGCTCCTCCATTTTGTGTTACACATAACCTACTAAGACTCACTGAATTGACTGAACCTCAAAGTTTCCAGAGCCACTGAAGTCTCTTTCATTTCACCAGAGCATCTGTGCCAAAAGAACATCAGACTTTTAGTAAACCAGTGCTAACCCTCTATTACTAAAATATCCTCTGAAGTGGATAGTTCAGGAGATGGCTACATTGCTTGATATAAAAGCAGCAATGTAAGTGTCTCTTGAATGATGTTCTTGCATTTTTAGTAATAAAAAAATTGTCTAGGAGAGAGGATGGAAAAGAGGGAATGCTGCTGAAGTTTATATGCAGACCTCTAAGTTTCATTAGCAGCATCGATTTCAGACAAAGCTTGTCAAATATCCTGAAAATTCACCAACTCTCTGAGCAGCTTCACTGAAGCCCAAACTGGAGATGCAGTTTTGATTTGAGTTTTTTTTTCTTGCACACTTCAGACAGATTAAAACTCACCCATGTCAAACAAACATGAACAGACTATAACAACAAAATCTTGCATCTTTTAGAAATAAAACTGGGTTTCTTTCAGCTATACTTTGAACATCTCAGTATAAATGCAGAAGACTCTTGAAAACATCATAACAAACCTGGCACACAAGGACAGGCTTTAACACTCTAGACACTGTTTTTGAAAGGTCTTCATGTCAAGTTATATGGCTTAAGGAGGCAAATGTAATGATATATGATAGAAGATATGGAAAAAAATTTTAAAAAGCTTTTGTTAGTGCTCTGTGTCATGTGCATATCTGTTATTTGTTTACTTTTGGCTGTTAAGACAAACGACTAGTTAAATCACTGTGTGTCACGTCATCTGGTGAAAGCTGTTCCTCTAGGAAAAAACTGCACGTATTGCTTTGCTCAGTTCAAGAGACCAGACAAACAAACAAACAACAAAAGGGTGTAAAAGGCCTGTCCTGATGCGTGATGAGTGAAGGCTAACAAGGAGGTGCAGGCTGGAACACAGAGAAGCGAGCTGAATTTGTATTTGTGTATATCAGGATACCTAACGGATGATGGATGATGATAGCTGGTAAATGTAGCATATATGTGGATTCGTTGGTCTTTTTATGATGTACTTTTTCTTTTAACTCTTTGTCCATAACACAGAAAAACACAGAGCTTTCTGTGAAAGTCAATGGGTGTCCAGTTTCCCCCCATTGTTCTCTCTAAGAGAGAACAGAAGGCAAGTACTTGTGCTAAGGTTAGCTCCCTGGGGGCAGTCACAGCAAATCACCATGGACTTGGAAGCCCAAAATTATAGTCTTAGGGGGGAAAGGAGAGAGGTGATCTTGGCAAGAGAGGGGTGGGCTTATACCTGGAGGGACTAATAGGAGGGAGGCAAAGATTTTAATCATAAATTATGGCACTGAGGTTTTCTTTTAAAACCATAGTGAGCTGCAGTTTTACTCTGAATTTAAAGATTATGAAAGGGAGCCTATAATAATAATTAGTTTGACTTAAAGCATGGTAATTTATGCAAAGCGAGCATAAAATTTAGACATTGAATCACACCTACAATTCAGGAGGAGACGATGTTTCATTACGTTAGGGCAACTTCATATGTAAGTTGATAGGGACCAAAATATTCTTCTTGAAGAGTGTATCTTGTTCTTTTCAACGGCACAACAGTGCATGTTTATCGAAGAACAAAAGTTGGTCTCAGAGTTGGAACATCTTCATCTGATACTTCAGCCTTTAGAGGCTACTAGATCCCTACATATAATTAACACTTCTCTCGTGTATAAAACACAAGTGTAGGGTCAAGCATTTAGCTTCTTGCAGCTAATCTTATTATCACTCTCACGGAGCATCTAAGCAATGTAAAAAGCAAGAAGACCACATTGCCTGTGGCTAAGTGCTTTACTGCAGATGGACTTCACAGCTTCTGGACTCAGGCTGTCAGAAACAAAGCAGCATGAAATTGCCTTAACCTCTTCACTTCTGAAACTCAGGGGATGAACAGACTAAAACAGCTCTCACCAATTTGGTAAGTCTAATTCCTATACAAATAGGCCTCTAAGCTAAATGTTTCACATTTTGGTTCCTGATTCACTGTGATCCTTCATTGAAAGCTATGTACAGATCAGAACAAGCATCACCAAATCAGCAGACAATATTTACAGTTTAAATTCAAATATGTCACTTTCAGATTATCTTTGATTTTGAGATTTTTTTTTTAATCATGTGATCAGCTGCCACTTTAAATGTTCTTATCAGCTAAGGACTACTATAAAAATCCTCTTATTCTTTCTTCAGCATCCTTGTTTTGAATCAGCTGCAAGGACACAAAAAAATGAAGAACAAAACATGAATAGAAATTTAGTGTCCTCGACTAGGGAACAAGCAGTACAAAACTGAAACAGAATTAAGAACAGAATAAATATTGGAAGGCAAATTCTTTTCTGCACATTGATAAAGCAAAAATAGATTAAATATACAGAATGTGTATGGAGTACACACAAATATATGCTAAGAAGTATGTTACTTACCTACTGAAAAGTATGTGTTTAAATGAAAGGTATGGTAGATTGCTTCTACACCACTTCTCCTGTAAAGCGTCTTGTTTTTCACTTGGCCACCTTAGAGCCATCCTGACTTCCATTCCTTTCCAACAGATGAGGTTCTGACATGTTATGCATAATTCTCTGTTAATTCCTCAAAGGAATTAGTCTCTTTTTAAAGTAAAATGCAAAAAAGTAATCAAGAAAATGTGTGAAAGCAGCCAAATTTATCTAGCCAAAATGTGTCAGCAGAAGGACCCAGTCTCATCTGTGACCAGAAACATGGGTGATGCTGCTTTGTTGTTGTTGTATACTTGAACTTCGAAAAATGTTACAGTGAAGAAGAATGGCCTGTTCTGAAAATCAAAAGTAATTAGGAAAATTGCAGATTTTGCTCTCACGCCTCGTAAAGTGCTGCATTTAAGTACCTGAAACACTAAGCAGCATAAAAATTTAGGAATTTCAGGACCTCTGTTAATGCTATCATTTTATCATTTCTCTGCAGATAGAAAATCATAACTGTCCTCTTAGTGGGTCTCAAAGTTTCCATTTGAACAGAATCAGAATCTGATTCTGTTCTCTTCTGGTTGTGGGCTCTGGCTGCCAATCTCTTATAACCTAATTCGAGGTTTCAGTACAAGAATCTTGCCAGCTGGTCTGGTCTAAGCCCTTTCTAAAAGCCTAATCAAGACAAGGCAAGTGCCTTTTTGTGTGTTGAACTGGTTGATTTAAAGCCTTGTAAGGAGGGTATAGTTATCTTCAACCAACTCTACTATATGGTAAAATCATACATTTTCCTTAGGAAAAGCAAAACTTTTCAGTAGACATCCAAGCTAACAGCTCTCTCTTCAGGCCATCTTTGTTGGCTAGAGTGCATTTGTCTTGGGGTATGGGGAGATGTGATATAGCTAATATGTTTCACATAACTTACTGCCAAGTACTAGAGAGTACAAATCACTATCATTTTTAATGAGGAGACAGCTGGATGAGATAAGCCACAAGTACACTTCACTTCATCTTTCAATCTCCAAGTAAGATGCACAAGATACTCCATTACTATTAGGATTTTATGGAGGTAGCTAAGATGCACTTGTGTTGGTGAGAGCAAGCTGCCTCTTTTGCAGTGAAGCCCAAAGTGTCACTGTGCGGCTCTCCTATGGAAGGATTGCATACAACTTAGTTTTGCCCTTCAGATCTGGTCTGTCATATCCAAGAGCAGATGGCTGCTCCTGTTCTCCCAGTAAGATGGTGCTGTCTGCTTGAAATGCCATGACAGAGCAGGGCAAACCTACTGCTACACTCCCAAAGGGAAGGAGGAGAAGCAGTATGACACTCCTGCACCAGTTCTGCTAAATGATGAGACAAAGTCAAAGTCTCAGTTTTATATCTTCCTTATTCTGAGGGAGTGACCCCAACCCAGTGAGCACTGCAAGTCTCTTTTCATGAAGGGACTTGCCAGACCCTGAGGAAGGAGAGCTGTGAGAGTCTGACCTTCCTTTGCATGCTGAGTGCAGGCTCCCTCTCCTAGTGTTAGCTTACCCGGTGTTAGTCCCACAAGTTCCTCACCTTGGGAGGATTTCTGTGTCCATCTCTGTCCACTGATAGCAAGTCGAAACTCAGCTGACAGACACCCAGGGAAGGTATGTCTGATAGATTGGTTGTAACTTAATGAACTGCCAAGTATGTTTGCCTACCCATGGGAGCAAGACAGAGTCATTTAAATGGTTAAAGATTTCTGTCTGGAGATGTTGTTCTCTCTCTTCAAGAGCATCTGACTCTCTCTGAGAACAGGCTGAATTTAATTAACAATAGAGAAGAGTTGCCCACAGATGCAAGTTTGTTCATGTTTCTTGTTTCTTAGCTACTTCACTGAATTTCCTTGCAGGGCTAGCACACTACTTGAGCTCCATGCATGTATGAATGCCTTCTGAAATGCCTACAACAATTGTTTTTTGGTTCCTCAGCCCAACCTTTCCTGATGTTTCCTCAGCTCCTTCCCGTCCTGGCATGTTTGGAAAGATCTTCCAGCCCTGATTGTGTACTGGCTGAGTCAGCCACCCTATCTAGCAAGCTTCCTACTTATAACTGCTTCCGCTTGCTGGACCCTCCTGTGAGCCAGAGCTCTCCTGGAGATGTAGCTAAGTGACAGGTTTTCATTTCTCTTGGCCAGCAGTCTTCTCTCTCTTTAACTACTGAAAGTCAGTACTGATGATACCTAATAAGGCAGGACTGGTTTGTACCTTGAGTGTAGTGACATGTGCTATGGCTTTTGTACACCACGGAATTTGGGAGACAATTTCCACCAATGTTGCAATGTTTAATTCATGTGTGGACAGAAGCCAGCAATATGATGTCTATAAGAGGTCTTCCCCAAGAGGCAGTTAGCACTGATCAAAAATGCAAATCTGATGCTTCAAAGCAAAGAGCAGGAAAGGATGGATCTTTTTGCCTGTTTTTGTGACAAAATTGTGTATGTCCACCAAGTGAACTGAATTTTGATCTACCACCACACATCATACTCTTCTCTGGTGAGAGGAACTTGCCTTTAATCAATCTGAGTGTTGATTCAGGGCTGTGAAAATCAAGGCACCCTGATTCTATAGCCAAAGATTTCTGCCCAATAATACTACATCAAGCTAGTATTTTTTCAGTAGTTTTGGCTTTTCCTGCTGAGATCTCTGTCGAGTGGTACAGGAAGGATATCCGCTATTTCTGCTGCTGCTGCCAAGTAAAGCACTGAATAAATGTCAAAATATTTGCATCCTAAATAAGCTGCCCGTTCTTATTTTTTTCCTGTAGGGCATAATCACCTTTATTCCAGACAGGTTCTCTCACTCCATCAAGATCAACCTGGCTTACTTTATATGTAAACTTTCGTTTGTCTAGCTAGATGCTAATATCTTTTTATTTTAAAACCGAATTGGAAAACCTGTGAACATCTAATCAGAGTGAATATTGCAGAGTCTGATTCTCCTCTTCTTTCTTGTGTGCTTACTTGGTCCTGTACAAAGTAGGCTCGAGTTTTGCCAGTCTGATCTGAGAGCATTTACAGCCACACAGGCGAATGATCACACAAGTTACAGGCAAAACAAGCTGTCTTTTTAGCAAGAAATTGCCAAAGTGCTTTAATCCCCAAAGAATGTTGCCTTCCCTCTGCCCAGATATGATCAATAATCCACCCTCTGTTAATTGTTAAATGCAACCATGGCTGTTATTGTGCTCTGAATCATTCCTTTATTTTCATTATTTTGCTGTTTGTACTAATGCAGATTAACTGGATCCTGTGGAATTACTCTTGGTTTCTATGCAAATACCTGTCATCTTTATGTCTCAATCAATCTCTTTGGAAGGAGTAGTTAAAAAAAATAAAATAAAACTGTACTTCTTTTTTTGACAAGCAGATGTTACATTTCAGCTGATGTTCTTTGGTAACTAAATGTTATAAAAATGATCAAAGAGATGGTGAAATATTAAGTAGTTACTTTCATTGCCTCAAGGACAAACCCAATGAAGCTTTAGTGAGCCACTGGAGTGAGTTATGCTACTTGATATGCAGTTTAGTGTTTACCAGTTACTGTTCAATCAGAGATCTTTATGAGAGGTAGCTTGCAAACCTGAAAAGGATTGCTGAGTTGAAATGAATGCTAGCATGACATCATGCGATAATTTTCATGGGAGTCTTTGCCAGGGGAGGAGAAAAATGAAACAAGACCAACTGACGAAATAAGCTAAGAGTGGGGCTTTAGATTTATGGAAAGAAAATCAGGTGCAGGTGGGATGTGATGAATTCTGCAATTCTTCAGCATTAGGAGAAGGAATCAGAAGAATCTCCTTTGAGAGGATGTACATGATGTTTTTTTGTGCAAAGTGACCTTGTGATCCAAAAGCCATTAATTTGCTAGCACAGAACATGATCGCCACCATGTGGTTGCTGGTAGAATTAGGCTAATGTAATGTGTTCCATAATTAAAAAGTAATTAATCCTTCCTGCCGTCCACAGCAAAGGTTTTTGCATGCACTTTTTGGATGCAGTTGGGAGCTTGGAGGGGATGGAACAACGCTGGTTGCTCCCTTGGGAATGAAGGTTGAGAGCTGAGGCTCTAGCGTGACTAGGGAGAGAGGATTTATTTTGGAGATGTTTAGCTTTCAAAAATGAGAGTCTTACCTCTATGTGTGAGCTATATATTTTACAGGTTCCCGAGCTGTCAGAATTTGAATTGATTTTCACAGGATGATGAAAGACACATCCTAAATAAAAGCCATATGGGAAAAGTGTATTTTGGAATAGTGGAATAGTGTAATGCTACATATGAGAATAGTGTAACGTTACACTAGAAATTGCCCAAACATTTTTCTTGAAATTTCCCAGGAAACAATCAGCCTACTAGAAATGCCTAGAAGGGACTATCCACAATATTAGTCATAGTGTAATAAGAAAATAACCTTACACTTCCTTAGGAGTTTTCCGAGAGAAAGCCTGGCCTCCCAAGGGCAATTTTGTACAGGAGGCGCTCTGTATGTAGGCTACTTTGGCTGAGAAGTCTTTCTCTTTTTGCAGAGGAAGAGTGAGAAGATTAAGCTCTCTACTCTTAAACTCTTATATGAGCATCTTCTTATCTTAAAACTTCAGCTCATTTTAACAAAATTATAAACAACATAAAATAAAATCCTATAGTGGGAAGTGTCAAGTGATGTTTTTCATAAGCCTGGCTGCAATACTATCTATATTTTTGTGAATGCCTAGTGTTCATGAAAGGTGCCCACTATTAAAGGCCAATAAAGCCAGGTACAGTGCAGCCAAGTATAGAAGAAACTTTCCACAGAGCAGTAGAGCTGCAGCCCTCTGCGCAGGTAGCTTGAGCTCCATGTGGGACAGTTAGGCTGTCTGGGGATGGGGACAGCCTCCAGGTCTTGTAGGCCTAATGTGCAAGAAATTTCTGTAGCATGGAACTCAGCTTTGATGAGGAAGAAGTTTTTGTACAGCATATAGTGAGATCCGGTTAATGCTGCTTGGCTGATTTTCTGCATCTTTGCATTGGATGATAAATCTCTTATCTCTCAGAGGAGCTGGAGCTGGTCTCTTCTCAGAATACCTCTGCAGTGCCATACTGTTTCTAAGCTATTCAGAGAGGAGATCCAAGGGCGACCAGTGCAAACTTTACTCACCTGTAATTTAATTTAATTTAGAACTTAAAGCCCTGAAAAGTTAAGCGAATGCATTTAACCCACGGCACACTTAACCTTCAGCACAAATTAACCAGTATGGACTGCCCACCTTATGGTGGGAGATTATGCTAACATTTTTCTTCTACCAAATGCTTTTCCATCACACTGAGATCCTGTAAAGGACAGGAATAAATATAACCAGTCACCTCAAAAACAAGATTGGAGGTGAAGAAATATAACTGCAGCTCAGTGTTACCATAGTAACAAAAGCTCTAAAGTGATCTAATCTACTGTTAAATTCCAGCTCAGAGATGAACAAAATCAACATAACAGAATAAATGTTACGTTAAAAAGGGAACAAGGATATTTTGAGATTGCTATTATGTTTGTGTCCCAAAATATAGCATAAAAACCATATTTGAAAAGAGGGAATTTTTAGGCAAGTTGCACATTTATCATATTTGTTTCTAATTTGGACTCTAATTAATATCCTGTGAGGTTAGCTGTCAGGTGACTTTTTAACATACTGCCTGAGTTTACTCTCACAGATGTATTGCTTTTCAGAATATTCCCCTCCTGTCACTCAGGTTGCGCAGATGGAGAATGGTGGTCTGCACACTGTACATCCCAGATTTTTCAAGCCATTAAAGCCTTGCACCCTCTCTTGCAGGGTCTAAATGAGTTCAAATGCTGAATCTCTTCTAAAAACTGGGTTAGACCGTGAGGAGCCTCTGAAGGGGCTTGCATCGCTAGGCAGAGCTGTTTTCAGTGTGTGTTTCTCTTCCTGGTGAATGTTGATATGTCAATAACTATTTTCATTCTGCTTCAAAAAAGAAGCAAATCTTTAAAACTTCCTAGGAAGTTCATTCCCCCAAAAATGTTAGTTTTGAGAAAAATGGAAGTCCTGAAATATGGAAGTTTCTTGCATCATTTCATGGCATATCACTCTGAGTAAGGACACCATGCATTATCTGAACAGGCAGAAAGTACAAATTTTCTTTTGAGTTCTGTTTTAATATTGTTAAGGACACTGGAGCTTCAGCTATCATTGAAGATTAACTGTTATTTTGGTTTGGGGAGTTGGAGATTGGGGTTTTTTTATGTTAAGCAGTCTCTGCATGTGCTGTAAGGTTGAGATTTTATATACCTGCTATTTAAGCATTTCTAAAGTAGGTAAGATGAGAAATTCATATTAGTAGTCTAGCTGAGTTCGATAGAATTTTGACAGATGTAGAATAATGTAAAAGTAAAAAGAAAATATCTGAACTAACACCAATACATCGAAATAATTTCCAAAGGAATTTGATAACAGACAGTTTTAAATGTCCAATATGAAGAAAACATATTTTAGTGACAGAGTTTGACCAAAAAACCCAGTCCCTCTGAATCTAAGCATCTGGCATATACTTCACAACAAGATGTGTCTTCATGATCAAAGACACCCCAGAATTTCTCTCTGCCTCATACTGAAGAATAAATTAACTTTGTGTGTGTTTTAAAAGTAGGTCTTTGGCTGTATTTCATTAGCAAGAAACAGGTGAAAATAGAATTTGCAGAGCATGTCTTCCAGTTTACCTTAATAGCTTGTGAACAGCATGCTTTAGAGTTAAGTTTTCTTTTTCCAATGGGAGGAGATGTGCTCTTAGAAAATGACAACTCATTTGCATGCAATTTACACACTGCATTTTTGCAGGAATACGTTTGACTTTTTGCACTTTTCTCTGGTAGTTGCATTTAATTTTCTCAGTGCAGAATATAAGCGTTAAGATCAGATTTTAAAAGACAGATCCTACATTCTTTGCATATGTAGAGTTAAGAGCGCTATTTGCAAAGAAGAGAGGCCCCTCTTTCTAGCTCTCTCTTGCACACTGTGTAAAATCATTTTTTTCTAGTATCATTTCATGTATGTGTTTCTTTCTCCTTTATACCACGCTGATCATTGTGGTATCTTCCATAAAGTTCTTGCCTCATTATTGAACGGTAGGGAAAGTAGAGCTATTTCTGAGGCAATAATCCTTGCTTTTATGGTCTATTCTCCTTCACATTGATTGCTTGAATTTGAAACTCTCATGACATTTTGCAGGCAATAAAAACCAGAGGAATGAATGTGTTTCTTTTTGCCAGTGTATTCTTATTAAGCTAGGCAGAGCTGCTTACAAACTTGGTGCAGTCACTGTCACTAAATTCAGGGAAATGAGGAAAAAGAGCAATTTCCATGAAGGATGGAGTTGGAGCGTCCTTCAGCTGTTTTACAGGTATCCGTTGCTTTTCAGCTCAATTTGTCCTCATTCTGGTTGAGCCTTCACTGAACTTGAATGGATGTAGTTCTCTGGGGAGGAAAAAATACCGTCATTCTCCTCTCTCAAACTAGGCACTAAAACAGTATTCTGAAGTGCAGAGCAGTTTCCAAAGGGATTGGGATAACTAAAGAATCTCTGCCCCTCTGCATATGTTAGGATGTGTTACACTGCAATGGACATTTTTGGGGTCCTGCTGGACATACATGGTTTCTTCACATTAATGTAGTCGAGTAAAGAGTGCAAGATGATGTATATTAATACAAAGGAACAGAGTCAAACTTATGATTCAGTTTTCCTCAACTGATTCAGTATCTCCTCAACAGGGTTAAGATCCTTGTTGTGTGTGGAAGACACCAAAGGATGCAAAAGAATATTTATTCTGTTTCTTTTCATATTTTATATATATATATATATTTTATGGATAGCTTCAGGTAAATACAGCAACATGCAGAGAATCTTGTAGGTGAGTACCACTTTGAAATCTTTTTTTTTTTTTCAGTCAAACCTGAATTATTATTTTAGTTACATTTAGAGGTTTCAGTCAGGATTTCAATCCCTATACTTTCTACATTCATGGAATCGTATTTTAAATAGACTGGGCACCTTATAATTTAGTCTTTGATAATTGGGAAAGGGAAGATCTAAGTGAAAGCAAAGTGGTTTAGGCTTATTACAGAGGAAGCAGGTGATTTACAATGCCATGATAGGACGGGAATGAGAGAAATTTCAGATCCCAAGTCCTCACCAAACTCTGAGCAATTTTGAGTAGATTTTTGTAATCCTGAGAGATGGTCCATTAAAAACTCATGGTTACTAGGGAACCTTTTTCCTCAAGACTGTATCCAGTTGCCCAGAGCATACTCAGCCAAATTCAGACTTAGCATAAGAAGATGCAACTTCTTAGAAGTATGAGGTCTAAATACAATACGGAAGCCAACACAGCATGGATGAAAGTGGCAAAGAACAGCAGTGTTACATTTTATAGATCCAGAGTACAAAATGAGTAAGATATAAATGTCTAAATAGACAGGAGACAAAACCAAGCAAAGTTAGTAAAAAGAAAATAAAGATCCAAAAACCAGGACCTCATTACTCTTTTATTAAGTCCATGTCTGTTCTCTTGGTGTTTCTATTACCAAACACTTTGCAGACAAGGAATACAAGAGTGTCTCCTACTGGGGGTGGCCAGTGGGCCATGTGTCTTGTTTCTGATACTGGCCAGGAGCAGATGTTTATGAAAAGAACATAAGAGTGGAGCAAGTACGTGGTTACAGTTCTCCCAGCACTTCCCCAGCTTCTGGCAGTCTGTGGCTATTGACTTGGAGATCAAGCCCGCTGTTGTATCCACATCTTTCTAGCTGTTAGAGGTCATTCCTTCCATTAATTTATCTATTATTTTTATGGTGTTTTTTTTTTTTTTCCTAGACCTGTTTATATAACTGGCTCCCACAGTGTCGTTGGCAATGAGTTTTGACATTTTAGTTATAGATTGTGGTCAAAAAGATAAACCTGTTTTCTTTTCTTAGTTTTAAAACTGCTGCCTGATAATACAGAAAAATTTTAAAACTGCTGCCTGATAATACAGAAATCAAGAAGCATCAAATCAAACTGGGGCATAACTAATAACTTGTTTTCTAAACTCCTTTGCAATGACATTCCTTATTTTTGCATGATTCTATCTTATCTTTCTTTGGTCATTGTTTTCCAACTTTAGAAAGCCTTAGTCTGTATGATCTTTCTTCGTATGGATGCTGCATTGTTTCTTGGATTATTTGGTTGTCCTTATCTGTTTTCTTCTGCAGCTCTATCCGTTTAGAGGTGGGGTGCCTAGAAAGGCATGCAGTATTCAAGCTGTGGGAAACCATGGGTTTATAAAGTGGCATAATGATGTTTTTGCTGTTGTTTTTCATCTTCTAATGATTCTTACCATTCTGTTTTCCTTGCTTGCTGCCCCTGAGCCGTGAACTGATGTTTTCAAAGAACTGTCCATAATGACTCCAAGATCTTTCCTGAATGTTAAGAGATAATTTAGAGTATATTAATAAATATATCTATATTTAGACCACTTTTTCCCCGAATGCTATGCTGTAGATTTCATCTGACATTGATTGATTGTCTCATCATTCAGTATTGTGAGATCATTCTGCTACTTGTCGCAGACAGTTTTCATTTTTAGTACCCTGAATAATTTTGAATCATGAAGAAATTTTGTCACCTCACTATTCATTCCTTTCCTGAGCTTTAAATACATAGAAGAGGATTCATATAGGCCTACAGTTTAACTTTCCTATGTTATGAATAATGACTATTTCTTCTTATGCTTTACATTCTATCTTTTAATAAGTCATTTATCCTGTAAAGGGCCTTCCTTGTAGTTCCATACAGTTTAATTTTTTTAAGAGCCTTTGGTGAGAAACCTTGTCAAAACTTTATTGGAAATCCAAGTATAGAAGATCAATTGGAATGGCCTCATCCCCATTTATCATCTCTTTCAGAGAGTCTGAATACCCTCATGAGACACGACTTTGTGTCTTGGCTTTTCTGTATTATATTTATTTGTCTGTCTGCTGCTTCTTTCTTTATTACAGTTTTTATCAATTCACTTGGTATAAAAAGTCAGATTTGCTGTCTGAAATTTCCCATTTTTCCATTAGTCCCTTAAAGAAAAACTCAAAAATCCATGTGTGTCTACTTAAACCTGTTTAAGTGAGGAGTACTTTCATGTGTGATTTCTTTTAGGACTCTTACTGGAATATTACTACTTACTCTTTTCTGATCTTAAACCTTCCTTGTTTACATTTTGGTTTGAGGCAGTCGGTCTGACTTTTATCCTGTAAAGAAATTATGTGCCACTTCTCTTAATTATTTCCAAACAAACATTGAAATAATTGATTTCAGTTCTCTGATAAAGCATAATCCTTTTGACCAATTGTTGCTTCTAGAAACTGTTCAGCAGACACACTGCTATTGACATATTCTTTTGAAAAGAAAAAATCTTTGCTTTTTGTAATTTTATCCTTCAAATCTCTTCTGCCTGTCCATATTATGATTTTCAGATTTGACTTCCTAACGTGCCCTTTCCCATTTTCTTCAGCTGAATATAGCTTCCAGTTCTTGATTTGCTGAATTTGCTGGAAGCTCGAACATAGCTTCCAATGTGATTTGTTGTCTTCCTTCCCTTCCTTCACAAGAAAAAATGAAATGGTTAACAATATTGACGTGTGAATTATCTCTGCAAGGCACTCGAATCAATCCCATACTGAGGGATTTCACCTCCCCCACCGCTCTCTGGAGACTTGGTGAAACATGAATGACACAGCAGCGTGGGCTTCAGTATGCTGCTAATGTGTTGCTGGCTGCAGTCAGTGCTGCTGTATCTTCAGTGCTAGTACTACTGGAGATGGGTACATTGAAGCTCGGTAGCTTTGCTGCCTCCTCCTCTGCCTGCAGCGCAGGCATTACTCAGCATTGCCTACAACAGAGCTTTTTGCCACCTCAGGTGTCTCAGGTATGTCACCTTAGATGGACATTAACTTCAAACCCAATCGTAGTATTTGTACTTCACTTTGTGTGTACATGGTTTCTACCAAATATCCGTGTATGTCCTGAAATCAGTATGCCATGAAAGCAACTGTGTGAAGGCACTTGTTACTAATGTGCCTCATTTGTTTTGCTATTAATATGCCCAGCGCTGCTACTGACATCAGTAAAACATCTTGCGAAGAAAATTCCTCTTTAAAAGGAGACTCTGCACACTGGTTCACCATCTTAGAAATGATGAGAGGGAAAGCTGTAGGTACACGCTGGCTGACTGTACAGACAGCTTGTTCTTCAATTTTGAGAAGGCGAGCCTTTACGAATATCTTGATCAGAGCATGCAAGGGTAATGACAGGGGTCTGAAGGGAGGAAAGGTAATGTTTCTATAACAGAAGGTTTTGTTGGCAGGAAGTGGACTTGAGTTTGGATCTACAGCCAGTTTATGACAGCAAAACAAAACAAAACAAACCCTCTACCCCAATCCAGATTTCATCAAGAAAGTATTTAAGGATAGACCAAATATTGAGATCCTCTGAATGGGATGCTCTTTGTGCATGTATTTAAGGTTTGCTTCGTCTACTGTAAGAGCTAGCAACTGCTTTTTAGAACAGGATATTCTGATGAATGTCATGACATCTTTCTGATGACGTACCCTGCTGCCTGCCAAGTCAGCCCAAGCCTGGATTGTGTGAGCCAGGTTTTTGCCTCACAGCATTTAAACTTGAGGTTTAAACTTCAGTTTCATATACTAAATAGAGAGACTATGTCTGTGTAGCTAAATATGCCCCAGATTCAGTAAACACAGGTGTTGCTAAGTTCGTGAAGAAATGTATAGGGTGTTATTCATGCAAACCAAACTTTGGGAAACAAACCTTTCCATGAAGACATGTAGTTTCAGAATCTTGCAGTGTTGAACAAGGTATTTAGGAGACAATTTTGTAAAGCTTGTAAGAGCATAAGGTCTGACTGAATTAGGACGTTTTGGTAATGAAATCATACATAACTGCCATGATACCAATAAGTGCAGTATTTCAGATTTCAAGATCTTTTTCTGTGAAAATACTCAATATTTAATGACTGTGGATTTGGAGTTTTCCAAAGCTTTTTAGGGATTTAACTTGTACTTTCTGACACTTGTATCACTTGCTTTTAAACTGTTAAAAAATCCCTACTAAATAAGTATGGCTTCTGTAGGCTTGGTTTTACATTGGCATTGATATCTTTCCACTTCATATTAATGATATTTGTTAGGATATGTATCAGTCTTTATTAGTTCTTCCTATTCACTTCAGTTTCACTTTTACATTTTACATGTGTAAGACTATTAGGGCTGGAAGAAAACTCTAATAGGTTATTTAATCTCCTTTTAACTGTAATAAAAGTAATTTCCCTACTGTAGACCGTCTCTAATCCATGAATATCCTAGTCTAGGATATTGCCAGGATATTACTAATATGCATGATACCTTATTCCTAATGCGAACAAGCAGGGTGTAATTTAATATTTTCTATAGTGTTTTAAACCCTTCTTTCCCCCCCCCCCCCCCCCCATCAGCCACTTCAAGTCTAGTCTTCAGACTGCAACACTGGTTTGTGTTTGCTGTTGACCTTGAAGATAACTTTTGTTCCTTGTTAGCTACTGCATCCTACTTACACCTTCAAAATTTGGTCTACCTCTTTGCAAAATATATTCATTTCTCATAGCTTTAAGGTTTGTAGGCCAAACGTTGATGAACGTATGGAGTAAGGCAGGGGAGATTATTCTTACTTTGATTGAATATTCTCTTCAAATGTCTTTCCTTTAAACTCCATTTCTGCAGGTCTCTTACATATTTATATACAATAATCAAATATGTTTTTGAAATGTAAAAGATTCTTGGAAAACTTTGAAATTATTTCCTTTTACGTTAAGGTATCCGGAATAGCTACCGCTTGTGTTTCCCTCAGCCAGGGTCTTTCTCAGGTCTGAAAGGCAGAACTTTGATACTCTTCTCCCGCTACATCTAAAGCAGCTCTCTGTCTGTGCACCTGTAGATCAGTAGAAGAATACCAATGTTGAGATCTGTGATGCAAATGTCAGAGAAAAATTTGCACTAAAAGTTAGTACAAAGTTACTGGAGCTGTAGAAAGTTTCCATTGATTTGTATTAATAATCTACCTTTGCACATAATTAAGCTGTTAACCTGTCAGCTTAATATGAAACATTTTTAGCAATTTACATCTTGTCCCTTACTCATAAAAGACATAATACAAACAATGATTTAAAGGCCTGTCTTAAGATGATATCACCACAATGTTTCTAGTACTGTACCCTTTTTCATAAAGTTAACAGCCACTTTTATGAATCTGGAGTTCTCCACAATTAATTTAATCATAATACAAATAAGTATAGGATTCATGCCCGTTTGAGGAGAGAAAATCAGACAGGTTATGCTTGCACTTGTTCCTCTATTGGGAATACAGAGCAGGTTGATTGCACTGCTTTTTTCTAAAATAAGCCAAAATTTCTGTTTAACACTGATTTCAAGGGTTGCTCGGAGCATTCACATACAACAGAATGAGCATTATGTATTTCAGAAAGCTGTAAATCCTAGTGCTGGACCGAAAAGCAGCCCACGGGAAGGTAGCCTTGGCTGGCAGTGCCTCTTCGCGCTGACAGTTCCTCTTCTCAGAAAGAAGGAGCAAGCAACTTCCAGTGTTTCTCCTCTGGTTGTAAACTGTGTGGTTAGTTAGTATGCTGCAGCTGTGCAGATTTTCATTTCTGATAAAACTTAGCCTGAGAGGTATTTGATGATTGTCAACAATCAAATGAATTATAGATGATGTTGGTAAACAAAATGCTGCCTTGATGAATGATGAGTTGGTTATACTATGACATGACTGCTAAGTCATTCAAAGCACTGATTAAACCCATTACAGTAAAATAATCACCATCCATTACCTTTAATGTCGTGAACTGACAACCTAGTTAAGGCAGCTGATGGTGTCAGCAAAATGATTTGTTGGTCCTCATGTCCAATGACAATAAATCACTTCGATAAATCAATGAACAGTAGCAATAAACCAATATATTTTCATTTTTCTTGACATTCAATTACAGAGTGTGTATACGGACTTACTCTTAAACACTCAGTGATATGGCAGGATTCAGCATCCACCAGCAACTAATACATATAGTTGTTGAGATCTTGTTTTGTCCAATCATGTTTTTCCCTTAGTTTTGTTTTCTGCTGCATCTGCTGTTGTGATACATCACTTGTCTTACAGAGCCAGATTCATTCTCAGGTATGAAAGGTAGAATTTTTATATTCTTTTTCACTACATCTCAAGAAGTTTCTTCTTCTAAATAAATTTCTATAGGTGGTGTATTTTTTTCAAAACTTGTAGCATTCCTGGTTTTTCTCCTTGCTAGTAATGTCTCTAGGCTAATTAAGTCTGTAATTTGGCTTGCAGGTTAAACAAAAAGTGAACTTAAGCATTTCATCAGCCAGAACTGAGTTCAGGCTCCTGTGCTGCTCACAAATGAGCAGTCAATGACACTGATAAAACCCAACTCACCCAGCAGCCGTCGCCTTCTCTCTATTCTGCTGTCATCAGGGCTGTGCTGAATGCCAGTCCTGGCAGGCAAAGAGTTTGAGGAGCATCGGATTTTATTTTAGAAGTATACATCTCTACCTATTTCTTTCTCTTGTCATAGGTATGTTTGTGTGTGTGTGTTGTTATCAAATTTTGGGCGTGCATCGAAGTACCAATCCCTGGAAGTCAATTATACACTCCTTGGAAATTATGAAAGGCAGGACACCTCCCAAAGACTTGAAATTATCATGGTTTTTTATTAAGTAAGGCCTAATGTTTTTTATCTAAAGATTGACAAGGCCAAAATCCTTTTCTTTGTTTTTCTTTTTGGCTAAAGAAGTTTAGAGTACTAAAACGTATTTCTCTGAATTCCTTCCTCTGCCCTATCCATGTGCACATACTCCACCAGACTCTTAAAATACCCTGAGGAATTCACAGGGTATAATTTTTTAGCATAATTCAGGTAACATATTACCCAGGTGAGTAATAAGAAGACAGAACTGGAAAACCAGATGGCTGTGGATCCTCTGTACTGAGCCCTCTTACTGTTCATGTGCCCCAAGTCTCAGCATAGTTAGACTAGATTTGTTTGTGTCACACTTGCATTGTAGGAAGTTTGCTGTCAGCGGGAACCAGTCTTTTCCACATATGTGCAAAGAGAAGAAGATGGATCTGTGGTGTTTTTTTCCAAGTATAGTCCCAGAGGCTGAAAGGAAGAGCTTCTGGCTGAGGAAGCAGGTTAACACTTCTCACATCTACATTGACTAATGCTTAGAGGTACAGCTTAAGTTACTTCAACATAAAGGGCCTTGCCTTTCATGGTTATGTTAAGCAATATAGGAAGTTGTAAAGATATATGTCAACTGTTACGTTGCTAATCCTTCTTTCACTGATGTAAGTTTGAAAATCATGTCCAGTGTGCTTTTCTGCACCACTAACCTGGAGAGCTCACCCAGCTGGGGACATGGGGTTGCACAGGTTCCCAGTGTCAGCTCCCGTGCAGTGCACCAAGCCTCCTCTGAAAATAAGATTCAGTTTTGATTTGATCTGAACCCAGCTCAGTCCAAGGTAGTAATTTAACATGGGATCCATTTCCTTGAGCACTTGCCTGCTGAAGACAGAAAGATTGTTGTGGAGATGAAACTTTTTCGATGTGGCTATATCGCATGGCATATGAAAGATTTTCTCATTTCTTTCTAAAAATGGACCTGTCAGTAGAGAATGATTGGTCTCACTGGACATATGGGCGGTTAGAACTAGAAAAGCTGAATGTCACTAAGGGATGGTAAAAATGAAATGTTTGACTATAAATTATTTTTTATGTCATATTTAGATTAGAATATAGAAAATGCAAGTAGTCAATGGGAGTTATGTAGCAGAGGCCAGAACATGTCAAGAAATGCTCCGTTTTTTGATGAAAATGAACTATGATGGAGACCCTGCACTGACTTTGCAGGAGGCATAAGTTGTTGATACTTGTTCCAAAAGTAATATCTGCAGTAAACACTGCTGAAATGACGACTTTCAGAACATTGTGGAATATTTGCTGTGTAAGGGTTATTAAGAGATCATTTGAGATAACCATCTTCAATTTGGTTCTGGAAAACCTCAGCAATTGCTCAGAAAACAGGCAGTAAAGCAGACTACTGTCCTGTATCGAATTGTCTGCCTGTGAGATCTGTACAAGCAGTTAAAGTTTGTAAAAGGTAGAATTCACAGAGCTTTTGTGAAAAAGTTGAGTTTTCTCACTTTCTATTAAATGCAGGGGATTGTTTGTGTTATCATCAGTGATAACTGGTTTCTTTCCTATAAGAGTGATTCATTTAGCTGATTCATATCCCACCCTCCAAAATCTGCATATCTGCATGTTCAATGTCATCACCTTTTCCAGGAACTTCTTTGCACACTGATGCCTTGCCTTGCAAAGCAGAGTGTGTGCCAAGCGTGCTCTCCCCTAGATACTTGCATCTTTGGGCCCTATTTTGGCTGGTTCATACTTCATCTTAATTTGTCAGGTCAGCTTCAAAATGGTCAGAACAGCGCTGGGAGCATGGCCTGGAGACTGAGCTTCATTCCCTGCTGGCAGTGGGGTACTTGAACATCATGGATCAGTTGGTGCTCCCTTCCAGTGTCATGCTGCTGTCGCTCCTGATCTTGAAAGGAGAGGAGGGGAACAGCCTCTCCGCTGGCCCTCTGTTCTGTTGTCTAAAGCTTGGACCAAAACCTGCAGCAGAGCAGGCTCAGAGCCTCATCCCAGCCTCATCTGAAACGCAATGCCAATGGCCTCTGGTGAGGTAGTTCATTCTTAAGTCAGGGCTGAAATCCAACAATTCTGCAAGTGTCGAGGTGAGCACAGCGCTTTAGAGTCCTCACCAGACACTGACAAATGTCATTTGGTTTCCAAGCTCCAGAGCAAAGTTAAGATGGAATTTCATTTTTTTTCTGAATCAGTCTGGCCATCTCTAAGTTTGACTCGACTACATGGTATTTCAGTTGGTAGAGACACAGATTATTTAAAAGGCAGTCTGCCTGTGGGGAACAAGAGCATCTGTAGAGCATTTTTCAGGATATGTTGTTCCATACCTTGCTAAAACTGCGAAATACAATAAGAAAATGGGCGATGCACAGTAGATAAACTTTAAAAATAACATTCAGCTGATAATTCTTTATATGGACCTAACTCCATCTGAGGAGTTGTGTAATGCTTTTTTTTAGAAGTGAAGCAATCACTTTTTGTACTTTCAATAGCTAAATTATGAGATTGTTGTACTATAGTAGTACTTACATACTGTACCTTTGGAAAGCATTCATCACTGTGTACTGTGTGTGTCTGAGAACATCTACTTGAAAGGATTGGATGAATGAGGCAAAGAGGGAAGTTGTTACAAAATTTGCTTTCCTACTCTTCATTTTAAAATTTCTAGACATCAGACTTCAATATTCCTGTTATCATCGCCTTAAGGTTAGTAACAATATGACAAAACATATTGATTTAAAATGTGTAGTTTTACATAGGTATTAACATTTTAAATAGTTTTAAAGATGTCTGTCAAAATTACTTTCATTCAGTATATATGAGGAGACCCTATTACATGATAGTCTGTGGTTCTCCTTGACTCAGGAAAGGATGAATATATTAACCTTTTTAAAATGTCATCTATAAAATCCGTGCAATGAAATAGTTAAGTATGTAAGCTGCATCCCAATCAATATTTATTTCTTGGTAAAACTGGCTCTGCAGCATATCTTTGCCATCTCTATAAACATTTCTGTAACAACCTGAACAATTGTGTCTGTTTCCTTTCAAAGCTGCTGTAGAATTTTTGAAGGTTGTCCTAATTTGTTAATAGTACAAATATTGGAAGGTGACCCCTAAGTTTGCTTCCCAAAGTCCTTCTGGTCTTGCTTATGGCTGCAGGAAATGAAAAATGAAAGACTGAGACCACACAGCTCCTGTCATCCAGCTTGAAAGATATAACAAACCCTAGTGATCCCTGCAATGCATCATTCAGTATTGCTGCATGTGGCTCAGAACAGACTGGGCAGATTTGGCTCATTATGGCAAGTGCAATTTGAAGGCATGCTCGAAAACAGGGGGAAAAGAAAAAAATGCGAGCACCATTAGCAGACAGAGAGAGGATTTAAAAAATAATAATTAAAAAAAAAAAAAAGCAGTGGACAACATCTGAATTTTAGTTAGAATTAGTTTTTTGGTCACATTTTATCTCCTCATAGGTTACCACCACCATCAGAGCAGCAATGTGTGGAGTGACTTGTGACACAGCTAGCAGTCAGCAGCGCCTCGGGGCTCGGGCCAGCAGGGATGCTGGCTACTGAAGCATCCTCTGCTCCTCAGAGAAAGTGCATCTCCACAGACTAGGACAAAGATCAGTATAAGGGCAGTGAGGGAGGTGGGAGAGGAGGAGTACAAGCACATCCAATTTTTATAACTCTCACAAGTGCTGCTTTTCCTTTGTCTTTGACACCTGCCCTAGAGTACATGCAGCACACTGCTAAACAACGTCTTGTCACAAAGACCAAAGCAATGATTACACTCTGACTAGGTTATTAAGGCAATTTTATTTCACGCTTGTCTTTTAAGGTATAGTAAGTAACCACAGGGCAAAGATGATCTTCCAGGAAGAGAATGAAAGGTTCTTTAAATTGTCCATTTTTTTTTTAATATCTTGCCATTGAAACCACCAGAGTGCCGTACTGCAGTCATATATACTAAAAAAAACCCAACAACAAAAAAACTTTCTCTTTGTTAGGAATGCATTCTGTGTCACTGCTCACCAGCAGTTTATCAAACAGATTTTCCACTTTGTCAGCTCAGCATATGGTGTTCAAAACCTGATTTTTTTTTTTTTTTTGGTAGGGGGTGGGGTAGAAGGAGGTAAACAGCTATTAAAAGCATGCTTCCCATGACTTGCTGAAAGAAAAAAAGTAAAACTTATGGTTCATCAGTAAGTTTGCTGTTCTGATTAAAAGGTAAAAGTTGTTCACTTTATTTCCTTCTAAGGCTCCTCCACTTGCCAATAATCTGAATTTATGCCTCCATTTGTCCAATAGGAAGAATGTACTCAGGAATGTACTGGAAAGTTGGTATATATTGAGAATGTATTTGAATTTTGAATTGATGAAGTGCAAAGATTTACCAAAATATCAGCAAGATTCAGAGCAAATTAATTATCAAGTGAAAATACTGGGATAAGCAAAATAATATATGTATATACACATCCTGTCTTGCAGAATGTCCTCCAGAATAGCTTTTATATTAGATCTGTATTGGAATATCTCTCTTAATGGAGCCTAAAAGCACATTTACCTTTCTCACAGCTGTAGCAAATTGGTCACCCATAGTCTCTGTGAAGTCTATTACATTCTCATTATTTGCACTCGTCCTGGCAGCTAGACACTATTTAAAGGCAGAAGAAGGAAGGAGAAGAGGATAGTTTCAGAGTATATGGTGAGTGAGCTCTTTGAAAAACATCCTCCAGCAAACCTAGCTGTAGCTGTGTAAGGTGCTCCTGGCATCCGCTGATTCTCTGTAGCTGTAGCATTAGGGCAATGTGACATGGACATATCAAATTTACATTTCTTGCACCACTTGATCTTTGTTGTTGGGAATTTAAATTCATCAGTAAGTTAATAAACCAGCACTGCTGTGGCATGGACACACATCGCACTGAGCCATCCCTGCTTCTGGTCGGTCACTTTTAGTAGAGGGACACTTGCGCGACATCTTCGGTGAGTGAGGTTCATTTATCAGAGCCTGGAGCCTGTCTTCGCTTTGGCTCAGTTCTTGAGAAAATGATTTCTGTGATAGCACCTGATGAACAGTTGTTACCAGCATGGGTGCGCCACGAGGCTCTGCTTACAACCTGTGGTTACAGAAAGCATTTTGCTGACATTAAACAAATTGCCGAAAGAAACAGACTGGAAGAATAGCCCTTTCTTTTTATCTTACCTGGGGGAAAAATTTCATGCAGCAGGACTCTCAAGTGGTGGGTGAGATAATAGTTCAGCGGCCCTGTGTCGCCTTGTTACATAGCTCTGTGGGAGGTGGTGCCCCCTCAGTTGAAAAAAATGCTGCTTTCCACAGCCTAATGAACAAACTCCTTCGTAATCCGTTCACCTAGCACTTGGGGAAAAAGTTATCTCAAATTGAATATATTGTTAGTGTTCCTGAAGTGACAGGGAATAAAACATTTTGTTCTTGAGATATAAGACTTTAATTTTTTTATCTCCTATTTTGTTGTCCCCAGGAAGGGATATGATTTCTTTTGTCTGAAAAAGGTTGTGATCGGTAGAAGGTTCTGTCAATATAAAGAAATGCATTAGTATATTCTCTATCTTTGCGTTAATCAGAAAACAAATGTATTTAAGTTTTCTTTTTTTCTGACATTTAATTTTTCAGCCTTTTTTTCCTAAATAATCAGCATGAAATACAGTGTTTGTGTTATTATGTCATTCCCTGCATAGCCTTGTCCAGTTGAAACATTTACAAATCTTATAAAACACAGGGGATCTCACGCCAAATGTTTATTTATACAGGGAGCCACATTATCTGTCTCAGTTTACAAAGGTTATGTTTTCTTTTTCCTGGTGGCCACTCTGTCATACCACACCAACAGCAGGGAATAGCAAACAGTCAAAGCAAAAGGCTTCACAGATCAAGCACAAGTCCTCTTCTAATATATTTTCTTCCAAGGTATCTGGCAAATATTTGCAAACATACTCAAGGGCAATCAGGCTTGATTAGGAAAACCAGTCATGTCCAGACTCTGACATGCCATGGTTGTGGGCTAGGAAAAGCAATACAGATGTGGCCCAGATATCCAGCAGGTTTGTTTGATGACCCAAACCTTTAGCACTTTTTTTTAATGATCATGAATTCCATTAGCACAAAGGAAAGCTGATTGTACCCCCCTTCACTCCATCCAACCCTGTTCCTATTTCTGTAATAAGAGACATTTTTAGATAACCAATTAAATGCATTCATGGCAGGACAGAAACGTAATGGTTGAGGAAAGTCAGAGTTTGATTTTTTTTTTTTTTTTTTTTTTTTTTTGCTCTGACGGTTAATGAGACATTGAGCTCTAAGGAACAGCATGAGAGTAAATGGGTTTGTCAATGACATCCTTAGTACTCATGACCCAAAGTCCACAGGTCTCTATGCAGAACACTTCTATGGGTAATAGAATATAGGGTTTTTTCATATATATTTGTTTCACGTTGTTGTTTCATATATATTTGAATTCTGCATTGTGCTAATTCTCCGTTATTGGAGGTTACTATGCTTGGCTAGGAAGGATAGCTCTCGGGAATTTAATTTTGAAGATGTTACTGTTATAACTACTAGAAACAAGTTACTGCATGGTAACGAGAACCTCACCTTACACCATGAGGAGGAGTTCAAAGTCAGTGCAGGGCGAAGCAGATTTCTGCAAGACACTCAGCTTCACATGTTCTCTGAAATCTCTCCTGTCAAGCAAAAAAGATGGCATGACACCCATCCAGCATTGCTTCATTGTGATGATGTAATGATCAAGTACAGGAGTCTGTGATTTGGTAAACTTGTTAAAACAAATCTGTTTCACAAATGTGTAAATATAAAATGTGATGTAAAGCCAAATTAAAAAGGATTTTAATTCAAATACATATTCACAAAGAAAAACCCTGAGTATTCTTATTGAAGGTGCTTATATGGCTATCTTGAAAGATACCAGCAAGTTTATGAACTATCCACATAGTGACACCAGAATGGGCTGAATCCTGCTTCAGAAATTGCAAAGCTGCTGTAGCAAACTGGTATCATCACTTATGCTTGTACTTACTAGATTATGCTTACACATACTGTCTTTATCATTATTTTTAAGTTTTGCAGCCTCTTTAACCTAAGTAAATCAGTGAAGTACTTTCACCATCCTCCTTCTATGACTCCATACTAGATCCCACATGCATTTGTGATTCAATTAATGGTTCCCTTAATCATTCTGTGAAAGGCCTGAAGTTTATTTGTTTCTAATGTGTGCAGTCCTTGTGGTTATTAATCAATTAAGAAATAAATCTGAAAATAAATAAATAAATAAAATGAAAAAGAGCAAAAATTTCTGCAATTATAATGTAAAAGTAAGGCACTCAAAAAGCCAATGAATGCTAGAAGACACTTTATTATGAATTGTCAATAAATATAACAATAAAACTTTTAAATCTCTGGAATCCTACTAAGATTACATCCTCTTCCATTATAAAAGGGATTTAGTACCAGTGAAAGATACACTGCAAAATGACGGTGCCTTCATGCAAGATGGATGTGCAGTATCAGCAGTGAGCACTCCCACACTATTTAGGTTTCAAATGGTGTGTAGCCTTGTAAAACTAAATGGGTTGTTTGTGAAGAAATCTGTTTGAAAAGTTGCCACAACTGTAGTAAGTCAGCCTGGGAATGGCTCTGATGCCTTTCATGGTGCCTCCAGAAAACTCTTCTGCAGCAAAGAGTTGTAACACTCTCCTTACTGTGCTATGACTTTTTTCCCCATAGAAATCTTTGTAAATTTGGGGGAAGTTGTTCCATGCCTTTTCCTAATTGTTGACATGAAGATTACTAGTTCCTAGGCGGCACTATGGACACAGGGTTTTTTGGCACACCACCGCATCCCAATATCTCTTAAGCCTGTGATGGCAGTAGGTACTTCCATACAGTAAGTGGGTATGGACACTGCCTATTCCTTTGGCAGTGTCCTGTTGGTCCTCTGGATTGTTCACATCCTTTTATAGTAATTTCTATATCCACGCTAAAGTTCTTCCATGTTTTCTTGCCACTGGTGACATTGACTTAAATATTTAGCTAAGGGAGACTAGAGTCCTAAAGCCTCCACTGCTGCCCAGAGTCCATAGCTGCCTCATATAGACCAGTCTCATGGCAGTTTACCCTTTGCCGTTGTTTTGAGCAGCTATTTGGACGAGACCTGACCTCTGCACACAGTGTCTCCCCCTCATTGACACCTCTATAGCAAGCTGCTTGCTTTATACAGTACTTCTGTAAGCTAACTCTAAACAAGATCGTATTTTATTTTGTGAAGCTTTTAGCCACAGCCTGCTCATGCCAGCTGGCCTCAGAAGACTTATTTTTCATCACCTGCAGTTGGTCACACTTGCCCAGTCTAAGATTGCTGCTTATCATTGTTATTTTAACGATATTGCATCTGGCACCACAATCCAGCTGGAATCAAAACAGTCATTCATTTAATAGTATAGCAGCAAATATGGCAGCTGAATGATAGGTGACTGACTTTGGCTGTGCATGCACTTTGAGAGTCCTTGCTTTTAGTGAAATTGCACTGCAGACATCATCCTCTGAACTAAAGCCCTCTGCATCCTTGGTCTGTGTATGCACGGCTCACTCCTTTCTTCCTGAAATAGCTGCAGCATTGGGGATTACAGATGGCTCTATTTCACATCCTCCTTACACCTCTTCCTCTCTCAGTCTTCACGGGTGTCTTTAGCTTAAGCCTATTTCTTGTGTGTCGGTTGGGAGTTGTGTTTTTTCCCCCAAAACTGTGGTTTTGCTGTTTTCCGTAATCACTTGGATGGCCCAAGTAGGGTGATAGTATTTGGGGGTGCCTCCCTGGAGGGAAAGCATTGCTCTCTTAGGAAACTCTGCTGCAGCTAGGATCCTATGTTGGTAGGGAGTCATTTCCAAAACTACAGGTAAATAAGAAAGTTTTCACTTCTGAAGTATAAAATTCCTGCTACTTATTTTTGTGCAAGTATGTGGTAGGTCTCTTCTGGCTTAGTTTGTTTGCGATCACATGCTCCTTCAACACTTTTATTGGACATCTGGTGTTTCAGTTATTGGTTTTGGCAATGATGTTTATCTTATTTTTCTTTTTTTACTTCCCAATGAGATGGCAAAACCCCTTCTTTCAGTTCTTTATCTTTTAGCAGCCATCACTAGTTCTTTATACAGACTTTGTTTTCCCTGAATTTATGTTTGTGCCAGATTCTTTGTTAGAAATCCAGCATGGCCAATGGTCTGAGTCACTCTATGCTAATCATCTTCTCTTCCTTGCTGTGTATCTCACTAGACTGCCTCCACCACATTTCACATACCACATGTTGGCTCATAAAACAAGAGGGTTTCATGCTGGTAAATCTAAGTTGCTCTTTATTTAGTGGATTACTTCAGAGGTGCTGTAAATGCAGCATAGACTCCACCTACAATATATAGGTTGATGTCATGGTTCTTCCCTCAAATTCTTCCTCCTTTTGCATTTTATACACTTCAGGTCTTAACAGGGAGAATATCTCTAGGGCAGAGACAGTAGTTTAAGCTCTATTTTCCATGAGTATTTAGTGCTTTTGCAAACAGCATGCTTGCTCTTTCTAAGAAAGGCTGTTCATTATGCACCCGGACAACAGTCTAAGTCTATGCCAGACAGGCAGTTATCCTGATGAATCTCAAATCAGTGCAAGTGTGCTCCTAGATATGTATGACTGTCGTATCATTTTTTCTGTTCCGGGAAAATTTTCTCTCTCTTTTCCCACCCACTGAAAAAAAACCCACAACCCTCACCTTTTAAACAGGTGGGATTTAATAGAATTTTAAAATCGGTTTGGTGAGAGGGACTCTGGATGCTGGACTGAGATGTAAGAAGCCTGGGTTCAGTCCCTAGAATTGCTGCAGACCTTCAGTGACCTCCAAGTCACGTATACCCACCACATACTAGATCTCCTCTATAAGGTGATTCCTAGACTTCATTGTCTGCCTTACTTATTGTAAGCAGTTTGGATTCGATGGTGTTATTCTTTAGCTACTAGAGTAGCAAAGTTTCAGTATTAGCCACTCCAGCTTTGTATAAAATGTGCCCAAACTGAAAAAAGTCTGCCCAGACTGAGGAGGGAACATGTTTTTCAGATGGGGTTGGAGTTTGATAGAACTCAGGGGACTGAGCTTGCCCCATGGAGGAAATTTTGCTCTATGTAGACGTTGTGCAAAAAATGATGACTGCTCGTTTGACTTTTTTTTGTGCCCATCAGTACTGTTCTCCTCAGCTTCAAAGGTGAATGCTGAAAGTCTAAACCAGTATTTTTAAAATGCATTTTTGATATATCAGAGAATGTAACAAAGCTTGTGAGATCCACAAGCCCAAAAATGTTTGAAGAACTTTGATGTATTGAACTTTCAAGCTACAAGTTTCAAGGAACTATAATATTTGTGTCATGTATACAATGCAATATTCATTGATCTCAGGGCCTCAGTAAATGAGTGCCACAGAAACAAAAAATGGCTTTTGCATTAATCCTGTAAATGATAAGTACTTTTCTCCTTGGTTTAAGGCATGGAAGTTAAGATGCATATGGATATGGAGGTTGCACAGAAGGTCTGTAATAGATTTATTATTCTGCATCTTACTCAGAAACCTGAGACAAAGAGGAGGAAAAGGTAGAAAAAAACCCACAGTATGATGGCTTGAGCACTGTTAATAGAAACCAAATATTTAAGAATTTCAAACTTTTTTAACTAAGTGGTGAATTTGGTTATACTGCATGTGCATTTTTTTATTGCAGTTGTAGGATTTATGTATATCTTAGAATAAGAACTTTAAAAGAAGGTCAACAAAAATGGCAGAGTTCATGTTAATTTTTTGACTGTACTTGTATATATATTGTGTTCAGTTAAGTTGCCTGTGTTTAGTTATTTGCAACTTTTCTCTGATTGCCTGGAAAATTCTCATGTCTTATTCAACCTTTTACTCTGTTTTTTGGTTTTGACTATTAAAAAACTTTTGATACTGCTATCACAGAAATAGATGTAACATAGCAATCTATAAAAATACAAGTTGTTGTGCCAAAGTAGCACAAGAAAACAGGGGTTTGGGTGTAGCCATATGTAGAGAGCTGTTTGGGATTCATTGTCTTCAACAATTCAAACCATTATTCCTCATTATGGATAATCAATGGGGAAAAAAATTAAATATGCCATTTTATTTAACAGAAATGTTTTGAAGACGTATGGAATTCTTTGTGAATAATTCATGCTCTTTAAGATCAGAAGCATTAAAACAATAAAAAGGTGGGGAATTCTGCTGGGACATGCCAGTTTAGAAACAAAGCAGAACTCTTGGTACATGTAAATGCAGCTGAAACAGAATGGCTGTAACATTAGGGAAAAAAAATCTGTGCTAAAAAGTCTGTAGCAATATAGATGATCTCTTCTTCAGAAAGTAAATTATTCATTTTGTCCTTGATCAATTCCAGTTAACACGTATTTGTGGCTCACAACTGTTTCTCTAAAACATAAAAGTGACTCACAGGGGAAAAGAAAAGTCACGCTTGGGGAAAGAGCATCAAGAAAACCCTGTCACAATGTAGCCTTCTCCATCTTATGCCCCTACCAGGCATCTCTGATTAAACAACCCTTTCAATGACTTTGGCACTAACAAGTTATTTAAATTTTCCTTGCCTCTCTCAGTACATTGCTCTACTTATTTTTCCACCAGATTAAACACAAAATTGAAATGAAAAAGGAAAAGAAATACTGGAATGTGCTTTCAATTTGGGGCAGTTGAACAACAGCAGGTGTGGTGTGGACTGTCCAGTGAAGCCTGGGAGGGATGGGTGACAGCTCTGTCACCTCATGCAAACTTTCATATGCTCCCTTCTGTGAGCCTGCACCAGCAGAGTAATGTAGGTATTAATTAATAATTTTTTTGCTATATCTGCAGATAGAGTCCCTAGTCTTGCAGTCCGAACTGAAGTCAATAGGAATCTGCTGGCTCTTAAAAATCGATTCTTCTTGTTTGAAGAACTGTGACTTTGTGACACATGCAAATTGTGCGCTGGCTACTTACTGCAAGGTACGCTGAGCAGCTTGCCAGCACTGGGGAGACCCTGCCAATGGACAGCCTTACAGCTTTCTTCCATTTGTCGCATTCTAGGAATACTTTCTGTTCTCCCCATTACAGGGAATGCATGAAGCAAAGCGTTCTCCAGAATTGATATTTCTGGCTGGTTTTCATGGTCCTTCAGTGACTTCTGGATCATCTGCAGCTCTCTGTCATCTAACATTTTTAAATTCTCTGAAAATTGGATGCAAACTGTTTATGTCCAGTATCCAGAAAGTGAAATACTTTTGTAAATGTTCCTATATACAAGCCGAGTCCTGCTTCCTATATGTGCACTGGATATTAGCCTATCTCCTCTCATGCCCAGAGAGGAACAGGACAGGACACCTTTGGCTGCATAGGTGACTCATAGACACGGGGTAGAAGCATGATGTGTCCAGTTACATGCTAACGTCAGGACATTTTCACTACCTAGGTTATAAAACGGTACTTGGCTCAGAAGCCAAACCGAACAGAAATGTTTCAGTCTTTTAGAAGTATTGTTTTACCACCTGTTTGTTAATTTTTTCCAAACATATATTGATGAAACTATAGTTTGGTGGTGAGGTTCGTACAAATCAAAATGTCTGAACACTAAGCCATTTTTGGAACCGCCACAGTGTGCGCTGCTTCACTTCTTTTCCATTTTACATGCATGCAGAGAAGGTCAAGCAGTGAATTAGCAGACAGCTTTGATGGTGCCAAAGACAACAACCTGCTTCAATACATTATCAAATAATAGACTATAAATTATGTAAGCACTGAAATGCCAAGCAGCAAACAGCATTTCCACTGCTAAATAGAATCACCGAATTCATTAGAAAGTGCTAACCCTGATGATGTATTTATTTTGAGGAGTCTGAACATTAACTCTTTGCCACCGTCCTTCCTTTTCTTGCTGCCTCTCTATCAAAGGCGTTCATTTTTTGATCACGTTCCCTCATTATATGATTATCCATCAAGCCCTGCCTCCAGCGTGTAGAAACTGTGTTTCGATTCATGTTCAGACCAACTGCAAAAGCTGACAGATGTCTAAGGCAGCTCTGGAGGGGCACCACATAGGAGCAAAAATGTTGAGCATGCAAAGCTCAGGAGTAAAATGCCCCAAAATGGAGATGGCAACATGGAGTTTTGATCCTTTTTGTGCTGCTTTCCAGCTCCAGGCTTTCCATAAGCAGATGACAGAGAGGTGACAAAGCCAGAGGCTGTGCATGCATCAGTGTATTACCTTCTGACACAGAGATCCTGCAGCCGCTGGGAGACGGGAACCCCAGCTGGCCAGGGCTTTGAGCATCTGTGGTAGTGAGAAGGTCTCAAAGGAGGTGGAAACAAAAAAAATAAAAGATGTAAAAGGTAGATTTTATTAGAAATTAAACTATTTTTTTTTTAATAGAAAAACATCAAAGTAAATAGGATGGACAGAAAAGAAATTTAAGTTTTATACACAGTTCTTCCACACCCTATGCCCTTACAAATTGATCTGTATTTCTGGGCTTGGTTTCTGTAACTTTATAAATGGTAGCAAACTCTGCTCAGGCTCTTCTGTTTCCTGGGTGTCTTTCTGTCCCCTCTGCAGCTGGACTGGTTGCTTCCCATCTCCTGCTGCAGCCCCTGCATGTGCTGCAGGCCTTCAGCCCTGGGCTGTCCTGCTTCTCTGTTGCTGCTGCCATACCCTGCATGGTCGTAGTCATCTCTCCTGGAGCATGCCCAGATCTTCTCCAAGGAAGACATCACCTCTCCTCCCTTCAAAGGTCTCTTCAAGTTCTGTCTCCTTAAAGATCATAAAACATAACTGAAAACAGCAAGACAGATGCTCACCAACAAATGTGCTGTGTGGTCTGCACCAGCTTTTTGCTGATATCTCCCACCAGCAGTGACGTTGCTTGCGATATTTGGCGTCCTTTAATGTAAGTGAGCCAGTTTGTGGCAGTGGGCATTACAGTCCTAGGAAAAACAAGTGTAGTCCTATGCAAAATAATTTAATGCAGTACCCTTAGGAGGATGTACAGCTGCACTGAACTGGAACTTCTTATTCCCAATGGCAAGTTTTGAGCACCTTGGTTTTAGGGAGTAAAACCACCTCATTAGTAAGAGCTTGATGTATCCAAGTCAAGAGAGTCTTCTAGAAGCTGAAGCACCCTTAGAAAGGGTAGGATTTTATATGCGAACTTGTGTTTTATAGTGTTTTGCAGAGACTGTGGTCAGATAGTATTCTGCTAATACAGTTGTTAGACATGCAATGGCAAGGAGTGACATATATGCAAAATACCATCATCATTTATTGAGAAAATGCCTCATAGACTTAATGGATTAAGTATAAATTAGGCTAAAACAAAACTAAAAAAAACAGGGTAAATATTAATGAACAAAAACCCATAGTCTCGCACAGTAGTTGGTCCCTGTTTAGGCTTGGCAAATGGCATGAACATTTGGTACGTAGCAGGACTCAGAGGCAATTGCAGAGCTCTATAGGGAAATGTAGTAGTTCATATACAGTTTCTATACAGACTGCTATCAGTAGGTTATTTTTGCAGAACCACTAAAATTCAGTGAATCACTATCAAAGGATAAAAAGCATGAAGTTAAATACATCAGAAGTACTGAATTGAGGCATTTGCCTCTGAACTTTTTACTTGCTAAGCCTTTTCCTTTCAGGGAACTCTGCAGTTCCTAAAAACATCTCTCCTTTTCATGACCACATATAGCTTTTAGGACAAACTAGTTCTGCCAAATAAAAACATCTTTTTTGCATTTTATCTCAATATTTCACTGAACAGAGAAATTTTGTTAAAGCCTCCAAAGCAAAGACAATTTGCAAATTAATTTCTCTACCAGTCTGAAAAAAGAAACCATCAAAAAAAACATACCATGTCCTGTGGCACTGTGATTCTGTAAGAGAACCTAGGGCAGGGGACACATATAATGATGTGTTTCATAGCTGGAGTTGGCTCTGATGATTTCTGTGCTCGTGATAATTTGCTAGTAATATTGCTTAAGGCAGGCCTGTGATTGTTGCACATCTTAGTTCAGGTGGTCTTGCTTCCTTCTTCTGCAAGCAAACTTGAAGTGAATGATCAGAGAAACATCTTTTTTCCCTTGTTTACTCCATGCACCAAGAGACCAGAAGTGGTTATAGGTGCTCAGAAGTAGATTAGCTTAGTAAAGGAGAAGGAAAAAGAAAATACTTTGATGTACTTCTTCAAAACAGGGGAAGCTGTCCCTTGCCAGTGGAAGCCCCTAACCAAGGAATATTCTCAAGCAAGTATCCAAGTTTAAGCATGAGTTGTCTTTTTGATATGCATGAAACAATTCAAATGCATAAAATTAGACATGTACTTGGCAAGCAATGACTTCAACTCTTAGTAATGAACCACTGTCCTTACGTGAATCTGGAGGCAGTAGGGATATATGACTCAAGAGCTAACTACTAGGAAGTTTCTCCCATTTCTAGAATTATCAGTACTGGCATATTTCAGTGCTATAACTTCTATACAAGACAGTGAATATGTTAGGGAGAAAACTTAGGAGATTAACATAAATAAAGTGTTCCATTTAACATACTAGAAGGTCCTCAGGTATTGTGGAAAGCTAATTCTCTTTAAGTCAGGATTGGCCATTGTACGGTCTCACATGCCTAAAACTGGTGACAATGTTCACACCAAAGATCTGCTATTCTGTCTCTAGGCAGTGGTCATAAATGGACACCTAAAGAAGGGGAAGAGCAAGCAAACTTACATGATACCTTCCCCTAATATTCTCTCAGCCTCCAACTTTATACAACTCTGGGGATTCCTAAGTCTCCTGTTGCTTGTCCATTTAGCAACCCTAAGTCATGTCTCTTCCAGGTAATCATCCAATCTTTCCTTGAATCAGTGTCCACTCTTGTACCCACAATATACTTTAAGAAGGAATTACATAGGTCTGCTATCTGTTGTGTTAAAACCCAGCTCTCCTGGCTTCATTTGATGCCCCTTTTAGTTCTTGGAATGAAAGAGATGGTAAAAAAGTTGATTCCCATCCATCACTTCCATATCACTTCTGTGCCACTCCTTATTTTGTAGACTTGTACCAACTTCTTCTAAATCAGCTCTTTTTTCCAGCCTCTTCACTTTGACCTCTGTGTCCTAGCTAGTTTTTTTGTCCAGGTCAGAATTGTCCCATTTCTCCCACAGCTATTTGGCTTTCTTAAAAGCCTTTGATGAGGACTTTGTCAAAAGCCTTTTGGAAATACAAATAGACTATATCAACTAGATCCCCCTTTTCTGCAAGGATCTGTAAGGCAGGATTTCCCTTGCAGTTCCTCACAACTCTGGCATTTTTACGTGCTCTGTAGCTGCATCCTTTATTACAGTTTCTGCTAATTTGTGCAGTGTTGCCATCATGATTACAGGCCTGCAATTCCCCAGGTCTCCCTGGGACCTTTTCTTAACGATTGACATTACACCCATTCTTTAGATTGGAGGATGTTTTAAGTGGTTAATATGCTTACATATTGCCATTAGTAACTCAACTACTTGACTCTCGAGTTCTCTTAGACTTCTTGAGTGACTGCCATTTGGTTTTTACAATAGGTTACCACTTATCTGGAGGTGAGGTTAACTAGTGCAATTATATTATCTGCCCTCACTGCCTCTCTGATTCCTTCCAGCACAGAGCAGTCGCTGTCACGGGCCTCATAGGGCAGTCAGTAATAGAGATGCTTCCTAAGGGATATCCTTACCTCTAGAGGGTCTATGGATGTGGCCCGCTGTGATCATTTCCCCCTCTGCCTGCTCTAATGCTTGTAGAGGGTTTTTAGCTCCAGAAACATCCTCTCCCTATTCTCTTCCTGAGAAGACGCATTTAAAAATAAATGGAAGAAAAGCTGAATGCTGGACCTTCCTCTGCATCAGGGCTGACCCTGCCCCATGCTGTGCCATAGTCAGTTCCCTTTGAAGGTGGCATCTGGCTTCAGAATTAGGTTGAGCTGGGAAGCCAAGTACAGTTGGGACTGTGGGATATATTGTTTCAAGCTTTTTGCAGAATGGGGTGGATTCAGAGTTTTGTATCTGAGAAGTGTTTGGGTTTTGTTAATGAACCTGGCACTCTAATCTCATCATGGGATCTGAAGACTAAGCAGGAGCAAACAGTGTTTACTCCCCTGCCTTGTCCTGCTGCCAGAAATGTGCCACGTTGCCCTCTGACAGATCAGTTGGAGACAAGGAAGAAGAAAAGGGATGAAACAGAAGCTATTTACAGATGCAAGGCTTAATTTTGGTGCTGTCACCTTCATACATGGCAGAAATGTCACCTTCTCTTACACACGTTGGAGAATGCTCCCTACAACAGCTGTGGTCTGTCAGTGACGAAAGCCAGAGTTTGTAGTAGGATGTGAAAGTGTGAATATTGGCCATGATCAGCCTTGGGAACTTTTTCCTGCTGGAGCTGGCATGCTTTCTGCCCAGAAGCTGGATGACTTTCTGGTGCTCTGTCAGCTGATGCTAGCTTTAGATTTGGCCAAATATCCTATCTGAAGGGCATGTTTGGGCTGGGTTTCTGTTTCCCCCACAACTGTGACTTTATAAACCTTTATAGTGGCTCATGTGTCTTGATTGTTATTCATTTTTTCTCTTTAGGCATAGGTGTGCCTCCTGTTATGCCAGTATGGCAGGGTGGCATAACAACCATGCAGAGGCTAAAGATTTTCATTTCTTAAAGTGTTTTTCCCCCCCCCAGAGAGTCTTTTTTAGTCTTTTTCTTCCTCATTCAAAATTCAATCCTCTTCCTACCATTCAGTGTCACTGCTAGCATTTTGTAAAATCACTCCTATAATGAATTTGAACTGAGATATATTAGGGTGACCAGTGGCTTAATGGCTCAACTGTAACTACTCCTTGAATCAGCTCCTGGGTAATAAGCGACATAAGAATAGCTCCTCATCTTGAGTGCTGCACTACCCGAAGTTCCTGCGGGCAATCATTATTATGTGTTACTTCCATACACTGTTTGGCCAGATAATGCCTTGCAATTAGGCCTTAAGAGCAAGCAATGGAAAGCTCTCCGTAAAAAGCTGATTATATTAGAGCCCAGCAGCACATCCGTACCACCATCCTCCAAGATTTGTTGCCTTTTTGATGTCTCACTGTTGCTGCTCTGATCCAGAGGCAAGCTCTTTATCTAGACTGCTGCAGGCCAAATCTTCAGCAGTGGTGCTCTGGCATAGCTGCACTGAAGTCAAGGGAAATATGTACTGGCTCCTTCTCACTTATATCCCCTTCATATTCCATAACATTAGTTGTATCCTGTTGGTGTTTTTCCATTTCTTTTATTGTCACATTCATCTTCAACAGCTATAAATAGTGTGTCAACATTAACTCAATGGATCTGTTGTTGGAATCAGGTCTGCTTCATGGTTTTTGCATAGATGATGAAATATTTATAGGGGCTGAGGGAAATGGCACAAAATTAGAAAACCTTGAGAGTTTGGTGAATATCAATACAGTTTGGGAATACATCTTCACTAACCCTTATAGTTTCACTGCCATGCACAGAAGGAATGGGCAGCTCAAATTGGTCCCAACAGTAGCCCCATATCCTGAGTAGATGGAAACTGCTTTGCTCATGCAGAGCAGCAAACAAGCATAACTGGTTCCTGAGGACAGCACTGCAAGCCCGGGTTTAACAGATCATGCTGGGATGGGGAATCTTTAACAATTAGGGAAGAAAGGAGATTTTCAGCTTTCCTGCATTCTGTAAGAGGGCATCCATATGTGGCCAGGAGCCTTCTTTCCAATTCCCAAAGCTGCTGTGGCTTGGGAGGGTGCAAAGCAATTTGCTTTTGCTTTGCCTTCAAACAAGCAACAGTAATCTCCCTGAGGCTGAGAATGCTGCTTGCTCTCTCCAAGGGCACACCACACATTATTCTGTAAGCAGAATCAAGGTCACTTTACCCACATGCCAGGCCAATCAGGAGTTATATGAGCAAGACTGGTTAGCACTGAGCATGAACTAATGAGTCCTAATGAGATTTCTGCTCAGCTTGGAGCACATGTAGAACAGGCTTGTAAAATACCATGTAGATACTTTTTAAGAGACGCAGTACAAGACCTCACCTGTGAGCTCTTTGGTCCCCAGGCACTTCAAACTTCACCTGAGCTAGCAATAATTAGCCAAGGTGTGGTCTTCATCACTTGGTTTGGCAGGGTTTAACAGTTTGCTCTTTGACTTTGCTGTCCATCTTAAAAATGGCAGAGAAAGGTGATCATGAAAGGTAAAATAGCCTTGCAGCTTTCCACAGGCAGTTTGAGTTGTTTTGCCTAAATTGTTGTCAGCTTAGTCCAAAAGGTACCTGTTTTTTTCATGTTAGACAGATGTAACACAATAGGATGTGTCATTTGTTGATTATATCATGCTAAACTATGTCATGTGAGTCAAAAGGATAAGGAAAATTGTAGCAGCAGTAAGAAAAATGAAATATGTTGGTGGAGTATGGCTTTTCTTTCTGCTTGGAGTTTACAGTATTCAATAGATTAAACCTTTTTTGGATATCTAACACTTTTCTCCACTAACCCATCAGTGAAGCATATTCCAGCATTGTCACAAGGGTGGCAGCAGCCAGAATAGCCTTTCTGAGAGGAAGATGTAATCTGTCAGGGTGTGCAGGTGGGCAGGCTAACAGAAATCTGTTAGCACTTTTTTTTCCTACACAGGTCAGGATCTTCTGGTACACTAGCCACGTTTCAATTTGGGTAGTTATACATCTGTTGGGACTTTAACTGTGGCTTGTAAAGTTTGTTTGAATCCTTTGAATAGCAAGTAAGTCCTATGTAAATGCCAGGTGTGATGGAGTTTTAGAGGCAAGGGGAAGTTGAGGTGTTGACTAGGATGTGAGGGGGAACCTCAGTGTATCTCTGTCCTTCCCTAGGCTTCCCCCAATGGATGCCAGTGAGTTCCCCAGGGTGCAGGCAGCAGCATTGCTTCTCCATTGCTAGGTCACAGCTGGATGTGGAGAGAAGCACAATGCAGATGCCAAAAGTGGCTGTGGGTGGGCCAGAGGGAGGTCAGGAGTTTGGGTTTGCGGTGTGGGGCCCCAAAGCACAGCTTCCTGGCTTGGGCACATCACTGCGCGGTCACGCTTGTATTGCACAGACCTGTGCCTCTCTGGGATCTGCCTCTGGGAATCTCTGCTCTGCACCCTAGTGGATCCACCCACCACCAGGCTGTGGACGTGTCAATAATTTCCCTGACACTTCATCAGCAGCATCTGTAAAATGATGATAGAGGTCTTTCTGTGCTATAGAAGTGGGGACAAAAATGGGTATTAGAATTGTGAGGCACTTTGATAACATGGTAACGAGGACTATAAAGTACCTGAGAGAGGTGGAGAAGCTTCCTTTTCATCATCTGCAGAATCTCATTAGTCTACCTGCCATTTCTTTCTTTGCCTTAAGAGCAATGGCAGGACCTTATTCTTCTCTTCCTTTTGCAGAGATCTGTGACTGACATGCTCCCTGTGCGCTGAAAGCACTTGCAGGCAGATCAAGAATCAGAGGCTCCTCTCTGTCACCTTCCATGCAATAACCTGCTTCCTGGCAGAAAAAGTGTCAATGAAAAACTATTCCAAGGAGGAATATATCACTGGACAGTCCTATAGCACCAATTCAAGCTCGCTGAAGAAGTTGGAAGCTGCTCCTTTTTTATTTTGCCAGGGCTCCAGTTGCATAAAGACTTAGACATGCCCAGCTTTCCTTTTAGTGCTCATTTGCTTACATTTAAGTGCATGTGTCATTTTTCATTCTTTTATACGCTAAGGGACGGACTCTGAATTTTTTAGTCATGTTTGGCAGAACCTTGTTCCATAAATAATCTTATTAACTTCAGTGGATCTGTTTGTGGAAAATAGTACTGTTCAGCGGGATAGTACTCTTCCCAGCGGGAAGAGTGAAAGTGGAAAATGGCTGCCAGAGATCAGATCAATATTTAGGTTTTAATGTAGCTCCACATCAGTCACTGAATGCAGTAAAATAATATTTTTAATTTGGTGTAAAAGCTTCAGTGAGAGTAGGAAAAACCTTGGGTGCCCTTCTAGGGATGCTTTAAAATCACAGAATCACAGAATCATAGAATTGTTTAGGTTACAAAAGACCTTTAAAATCATCAAGTCCAACCATTAACTGAGGCCATTTCTTCTTGTCCTATCGCTCGTTACTTGGGAAAAGAGACTGACCCCCACCTCGCTACAACCTCCTTTCAGGTAGTTGTAGAGAGCAATAAGGTCTCCCCTCAGCCTCCTTTTCTCCAGGCTAAGCAACCCCAGCTCCCTCAGCCACTCCTCATAAGACTTGTGCTCTAGACCCTTCACCAGCTTCGTTGCCCTTCTTTGGACATGCTTCAGCACCTCGATGTCCTTCTTGGAGTGAGGGGCCCAAAACTGAACACAGTACTCGAAGTGCGGCCTCACCAGTGCCGAGTACAGGGGCACTATCACTTCCCTAGTCCTGCTGGCCACACTATTTCTGATACAAGCCAGGATGCCATTGGCCCTCTTGGCCACACTGCTGGCTCATGCTCAGCCGGCTGTCAACCAACACCCCCAGGTCCTTTTCCACCAGGCAGCTTTCCAGCCATTCTTCCCCAAGCCTGTAGCGTTGCATGGGGTTGTCGTGACCCAAGTGCAGGACCCGGCGCTTAGCTGTGTTGAACCTCGTACAATTGGGCTTAGCCCATCACTCCAGCCTGTCCAGATCCCTCTGTAGAGCCTTCCTGCTCTCCAGCAGATCAGCACTCCCAGCCAGCTTGGTGTTGTCTGCAACCTTACTGAGGGTGCACTCAATCCCCTTGTCCAGATCATTGATAAAGATATTAAACAGAACTGGCCCCGATACTGAGCCCTGGGAAACACCACTTGTGACCTGCCGTCAACTAGATTTAACTCCATTCACCACCACTCTTTGGGCCCAGCCATCCAGCCAGGTTTTTACCCAGCGAAGAGTACGCCCATCCAAGCCAAAAACAAAGGTGCAATATTCATTCTCAATGTATAGTGTTAAAGGAGTCGGTGACTCTTTGGTTCCTAATTGTCACCTGAGGCCGCTTATTTAGCCTACCTGTCAAGAAGGTAAGAAGTATACAACACACTGTAACTCTTGCAAAGTAATTGGGCCACTTTTTTAGCCTTCCTTTATTAATATTAATAACCTGCACTAATTGCACAATGCTTTCATTTTTTTTCTCCTTTTTCTTCAGTCTGCTACAGGGATTAGTTAGTCATTTGCATCTTCTTTAGAGGCCTTAACAAATGTTAATTTGTCATTCTTACCTCTCCATTTTTTTATTTTTTTTATTAAGTGTCAGAATGAAACTAATTTCCCAGAAGGATATTTAGTGTCTTTCATGTATCAATCAGGGCTGAGCTCTTCCTTTTTTCATGCAGAGATGGTTTCCCCTAAGCTGTATGAGGTCAAGAAAAGAGAAGATAGTTTTACGCCTTGCAGAGTACCTTGAAAATAAAGACATAAGAAGTAGAAAGTTAAGGGACCTATGGTATGCTGTGAAGATGTTTCTATTTCAGACCCCTTCAATGTATTTCAGTGGCTGAAATGCTCATCCAGTCTGAATTAATTTCAGCAAACTTAGTTGCTCTGGCCAAACAACAGGTTGTTAGCACTGTCTATGAGCAGCTTGTAAGTACTAGAGGAATTAAGCAAGTTTTCTCTTTACAGATATCTCCGTACTTCAGTCCTTGAAACTCCTCGTGTATGCTCTGCCAGGCAGCTTTCTTTTTTTAATAGGAGATGCTAATTATGTGACATGTTGTGGAGGCATCATTAGAGTAAAGTTTCTTCAATTCGTTTTACTTCATAATAAATTTTACTTGAAAGTATCAATGGCCTCCTGAATTTCAACGCGTAAGGAGTTTGGGTTTGCTGCTAAACTGCATAGCTTCCTGGATGGCAGGCTCATCAACTTGGAAGTGGTGGACAGGAAGCATTGCCAGCCTACTTTTTCATGCTGATGAACATTTCTCCTTTATTTATGGATTAAAGACTAACAGCTGGGTAGTATATTGTAACCATGCTCAAAAGCAACTGACAGTGAAGGTTTCAGGAACAGCATGAATAGTCGGTCTCTATTTTAAACACTCCAGGGAGATTTTTTTTCTGAGCCATAAGTAGAATCACAAAAGAATTCAGGTGGAAAAGGGACCTTGGGAGGTCTCTGGTCCCACCTCCTGCTCAAAGTGAGGTCAGCTGTGAGGTCAGACTGGGTTGCTCAGGGGTTTATTTAGTCTGATCTTTTAAACCTCCATGCAAGGAGACAGAACAACCTCTCTAGCAACCTGTGTCACTGCTTGACTCTCCTCAAGGTGAAAAATTATCTCCTTGTAGCCAGTCTGAATGTCTCTTGTTTCAACTCATGCCTGTTGCCTCTCGTTCTCCCACCCCATACCTTTGCAATGAGCTTGGGTCTGTTAGGTCTGCTGTTAGGTCCCCACAGGCCATCCCTTCCCCAGGCTGAACAAGCCCAGGTCTCATAGCTTCAGCTCACAGGGCAAGAGTTCCTGACCTGACCATCTTAGGGGCCTTCCCTGAACTCCGCCTGGTTAAATGATGTCTTTGTTCTACTGGGGGTCCCACACTGGATGCAATGCTGTCGATGTGGTCTAACAAGTGCTGAATAAAGGGGAACAGTCACTTCTCTCAATCTACTGGCAGAGCTGGTCCCTGGCCAGGCGGTGCCCAGCCTGTATCACTGCAGAGGGGTTTGGGTTCGTCCTCTCCAGGTTTGGGGCTTTGCATTTGTCCCCATTAGATTTCATGAGGTTCTGCTGGTGCTAACGTGAGTAATGTATGGTTATTGTTGTCTGTAGGCAGGTCTACTTGACACTACAGTTAGGCAAGGTTTCTTTTGCCTCACATCTCTGGCCTTCAGATATGCTTTGCTGGCTGGGAGAGGCGTCAGGGAAGAATATATGATGCAAAGAGTGATTCTAGGCAGGCTTCAGTGTCTCTTCTGCGTTATTTTGGTCTAGTCAAACCTACCCACAGACAATGCAAAGAAAAAGTACTTCTATAACTGTGCTTCTACAAACAAGTGGTAGAAACCTAGCAGATGGGTTGCATCTTTTATTATCGACTGGGTATGAACAGACCTGAACCTGGGGAGCAGTACTTGATGGGGTGGCAAAGACTCTTCTCTGACTTCAGTGTTGTCTCTTGCATATGTCTCCCACAGTCCGAAAATACATGAGGTGTTTGCATCCTCAGATTGCCTCTGAAAAATTACATAGATAAAGGGCTGGGTGGGAGCTTGTCAGCCATCAAAGCCACAAAAGTATTGGGGCAGGCTGAAATAAAGAAAGTCATAATTCCCTTGCCCCCCCAGATCATAACACAAGCACATGCTCGCTGCTGAGAAGTGTCAGCAAAAGTATTACAAGTGTCCAAAGCTCTTCTGTGCCGAGCAGTGTCCTTCCCTAGTTAAACAGATAGGCAGGGCTATTTACATCAGATGCTAATTAGGTGGGGGGGGGGGGGCGGTTGGGGTGGAGGGAGGTAAGCAAGAGACAATGCAGTCAGTTATTGTTGCATTAAACACAATGCCATGTGGCGTGCTGCTCTGCAGTCTGCAGAGGTGCTATTTAATAAGGGAACTAATCACGGCCAAGTTTTGAAGTTGAGAGCCAGACAGTCACAGGAAATCTGCGTGAGCATAATTCCATACAATTTCTAACCCTTTCCTTACACCAGTGTGTCTTCTCTTCTCGAGTGGATGCACTCCCTCTGGTGGCTAATTTACTATCTCCATTTCACTCTTGTTTTAGAGTTTAGGTTGCATGCGAGCAGATGGCTAAAAGAACTGAGAAAGCAATAAGCTACTGCTTTTATTAGGCTCGTTTAATGTTTTATGTTCTCAACACTGAGGGCACAGGTAAGACCTGGCCATTCAAATGTATTTAAAAATAATCCCCCTTCATGGAAAAAGATGAAGCAAAATAAAAAAAAAAAAAATCTGTTCAAAAAGACTCTTTCTGGAAAGGAGCCTAAAACATTATATTTTTATCAGGTAAATGGTCTGTTGGCCTCAGTGATCTGCTTTTTTAAAACCCAAGTTGATCATTCACAAAAGGTAAATCAATGATGTGTCAAACACCCTCTTATTAATCTCCTCTTAGGTGTCTATCTCTTACGCCTCACATTGCAAGGTTTTCTGGATAGAAAACACCTTTTTCTGATCATAGCATGCTAGTCAGGAAAATAGATGCTGTTGCTGCCTGTAAACCCATAGGGAAAACCTCTGTGCTGCAAATCATCAAAAGAGCAAGAAATCTCCACTCTTTGAATGATAAACTTCTTTTGGATGTGGTTTGTATGTCATCTGTTCATAGAGGTGATTTATTTGCCTACACATTTTTATAGAATGGTTATGGTTAAGCAAAGCCAGCATTACAGTGGCATTCAGTAATTAAACACTGTTTTGAGGCTGGGGAACGCCAGCAGAAAGAATATTTACTTAATTAGCTGTCATGTTGTGTTTCAAAAAGAGAAACACAAGCAGAACCTGCTGTGAACTTGCTTGCCTGTAGGTTGATATACTCCAACACCCAGTAAGCTACCTGCCTTATGAAAAAGAGCTCTTCCCACACCTCTGACAGCTGGATTTAGGTGCGGAGCTGACCATGTCTGCACTGAGGTGGAAGGACTTAGAGTCATTTCAGTATATTTGGAGCAAGTTTAGTGAGGGAGAGAGCTGGGGTGATTCATTTTATCTCCTGCTGTGTCCCCATCAATCCAGGCGACAGCATGGCCCGGGACAGGCACCACAGCTTTGTCAGAGGATGGGATCTGCAAAACCCCTCGGTTCCTCCAGCTCAGTGCTTGCAGAATTAGACCAATGCTAATTTTAGAGGCCAATGGTAACTTTAGAGGCCAGATTCCTTTACTACTGTCTTAAAAAAGATCCCTTGGTCACCATATAACTTTAACCACCTATCCCAGAAGCAGTCTAATTACGTAACCTATAATATCATCGTTGAGTTTCTGTCATAATTCACTTAATTGCATATGTGTTGCTACAGTGCTACAATTTGGGGAAATTTCTGTTTCCTTATTAAGGAAAACAGTTTACACTCTCAAGACCAATTTGCCAGCTGGAGCACAGTTCTTCTGCAAAGGGATGCAAAGATAAGGCTCTTAGAAATATCTGAAAGCACCATCATCTCTGCATTTATACTTTCAACAGTATGTATCTCAATGACAGTGTGTCACAGGCAGCCGTCTCCATGAGGCAGCTTCTTGCTCCTAGCATGTGATGCTCTGAAGGTGGCAGAGTGTGTAGCTGGGGCAGGTCTATGGAGGCATGAGTTTGCCCCCTGCGTTGCTTTGAACAAGCTACTGAGGAAAAAGTATGAAACCCTGTGATGGCACAAAGATGTGAGTTGTATTTATGACTAGCTTTAAGTAGCTCTCATGGATCCCCTGCAACAGGTCCTTTGGGTTTTCAGGCATGGTGGTAGCTGCAACCTGGTGCTCAAGAAGGGCTTGTGAGTGCAACTTCCCAGAAAGACACCAGGAGGTATCTTGGCATTTTTTTCCCCTCCTTTACACAGATTTTCTTCCTGAGAGGAGACAGTTGTGTTCCTGAACTGGTAACACAGCTGTTAAGAGACATTCATCAGCTGATTAATCTATCCAGGGGACTGTAGTGATGTGGCTGTGTGTCACTTGGCAGTCACAAACAGAAATCAGGAGAGAGATTCGCAGTTCACAAAATTAATAGACACCAGAGTTTATTCTTCAAGACCTTAGATCATATATATAAAACAATCTGGAAATCCTTTAAATCTCCATTTATCCTCAGATAGTTTTAATGTGGTCCTGAATTAGGGTTTGCTCTAATATGAATGAAATGGCAGTTCCATTTTACATACTAGTCTGATTTTATTGAATTTAATGATAACTGGATATATCCCTAAAAGGCTTATCTTCATAGCATTTCAAAAGAATCTTGGGGTTTGGAGTTTTTGTATTATTTAATAATCAACATCTCACTCTTAATTGTTGTAAATGAAAGTGGCCTCATCAAACAAAAACAGAAAGGAGCCAACCTCCCTCCAATTTTTCTTCATTATGCTTATGATTTGCTGCCTGACCTGAGGTTTCAAAACATCTATGCTTTACTAGTTGTGTTAAAATAAAGCACACTTGGTATAGTTTTGAAAGTCACTAGTAAGTGGAAAGATCTCTTGTGGCCCCAGTGACATTTTTTAATGTCCTGACTTCTGCTTATAGAAGAATTGTTACTATCATCTGAAACATATTTTGTAGTTTGATATATGAAACCAATTAATCAAATTGCAATGTCTTTACATTAGTGCAAATTATTTTCACGTTCAGAGAATGTAACCACTTTTTAAACTATATGTCATAAATATTACTGTTTCATCAGTATAACGTGACCATTTATATTGATGTATTTTGGGATGAAAAGATATGATTTATATTCATTTGTAATCAAATGTTCTTGTGCCCTATATATTCCTCAGGCTTCACCTTTTGTTTTGGGTTTTTATTTTAGCCTACTTTCAGTCTACAGTTGTAGAAACTAGAGACTTGCTATTGAAAAGACAAAACCAGAAAAGCCTCAAATGAGTTGTCTTCCTAGCATTTGTTTAAATCCTGAAGTGTCTAATTAGTCCAACTTGCAGTGGACTATAGCAATTTTTTATTATATGGGAATTTCTTTGACCATCGGACTGACTTCTGCAGTTTTCATCCCATTGAGAATGAAGGAAAGTAAAGGTGGTACTCATTTCAGAAGATCTTGTAGGCCTAAGATCTTTCGAAGGAAAGAATATATATATACACACTATATATATATATGTATATGAGGAAAAAGTCACTAATATTTTAGAAAAACTTTTTTCTGGCAGTCACTGTCATTCTCATGAAACTTATTCAACACCTTAGCAAAACAGACTCTGTTTTACACAAACAGCTAAATGAATACTCTTACAATTCATTACAAGCCAACCATTGTTAGAAAGAGATGGTCATGATTTTTTTTTTCACCTTTTTATATAAATATCACTATTCTCATCTTGAATAGGTTTAAGTGAGTGGGGAAAAATAACAAATATTTAGTGAGATTTGGTAAAATCAGGGTAACTCTTAGAGTAACTTAAAGAATCAGTTGAATTAGTTTTGAAAATCATAATTAGCTTCTTTCAGAAACATCTACATTTTGACGCTTATTTTAAAGGTGAGACTGGTAGATGCTGTCTTGTGCCTCATTACATATGCTTATGATTTTTGATTATGGGAGAAGAAAAAAGAAAATTAAAAAACCCAAAAAAACAACCTAATACCTGCTTTTAACAAGACTAAAATCCTTCCAAGCAATGTGAAGGATTGAACGTGAGTCAAGTTCAGCAGATTTACCCATGGCAATCCAGCTCCAGCACTCACTTAAAATGCACGTGACTTAAAAGCTCTGTGTGTCTGAAACAGCCATTTACAGTTTAAAAGAAAAACAAACAAACAAACAAAGAAACAAAAAAACCCAAAACAAACAAACAAATGAACAAAACCAACAAAACCCCCCACCTTTGTATCTCAAAATTCTCATTTCAAGTGTCTTGTAGACAAACCCTGGTTCCAGATGATAGCCTGGTGCAGCATGATTGAGTGCCGGGAAAGAGTTAGTAAGGTCCCTTCCCCATGGATTAATATTTGTAGCAAGAAAGATATTTTAGCTCAGTCAAAAAGTAAACAAAACAAATAAGGACTCAAAGACAGGGTTCAATGTCCAGGCCTTATGATGGTATTCTTGAAGCTGTTTTCCTCCTGTTGTGTCACAAATAGCCATTCTGTATATTTCTGGGTTTTTTTCCAGATGATGAAATTATCTTGCCAGTCCTCGGGGACTATTGGGATTGTGGCATTTTCTCCTGTTTGTGTTCCTATAAAGGTGCCAAGGAAAAGAGGAGATGAATCAGCAAGTACATGAAGAATAATCACAGTTGAAAATAAAGCATGTTATTTAGCTCTGGCTTTAGGAGTGTATATCTTTTAACCTATCAAATAGATTATATACCCTATAAAATAAAAAAATAACACATTTCTTTTGCCTAGGAGCAACACAAAAGCAGGGGCTCTTGGATCCATGAAGGGGAGCATAAATAGTGCCTCTCCTTCAGGGTCAAAAGAGCCGGGGCTGTAGAAAGTAAAAATGCTTTGTTGTCCCTTGGTCTTACCAAACAAGACATGTAAAATAGAGTAGCTGAGAAGGAAGGACCTTTCCCCAGTGCAGATCCCCAGTACATCAAAAGCACCCTGGCTAGTTTGGCTGGGGCCTGTGATTTCAACACCACTTAAAATATAAAATACTTTTGTCATGAAAAGTCATCACTGCTTCTTTCTGTCCCTGCTCTAAGGTCACAAAGGATCTGGGGGCATGAACCGAAACTTGCTGAGAAGTCATCCCCCAAGAGCCACGTGGTTCGTCTCGGCTTTTGGGGCGGATCTTCCATTCAGGGAGTTGGGCTGGGAGGTCTCTGCATTCCTCCCTTTGAGATGAAGGAGATGGGCACAGATGTGAATGCAAAGATGTCTCCAGTCCTCACCTGTCTGCTGGTTTTCCTGGCAGGCTGCTTGGGATGCCAGCACCACTCCTGCCGCTGCGTGGGCAGGGTCTTCATTTGTCAGGAGAGCAAGGTAGTCCAGGTTCCCCGGGACATCCCTGCCAACACCACCGAACTGTAAGTAGGGAGAGGGAATGGTCGCGAGCAGCAGCCTTGTTGCTGTCTCTCAAAATAAACTGCTGTTTGGCAAGCCAAGGGTTGGGTTTGTAGGGAGTCACTTGGGAGACTTACGCCAGCTGTTCGGAAAGCACAGACCTTCCTCCGACACTCGCTTAATTACATCTTGAAACTCCTCTCTGTTACTCTGATTGTGCTCATTTTAACATCTCTGTTAAGAAACAATATGGTACATTATATTGCAAAGTGCAGACTAAATTTTAAACAAGCTTCATTGGTGCTGTGACAATAATTTGAAGCATAAAACCTAAGCTTTCTTTACAGCTTGCTTTAGCGTTGTCGAAATGTGTAGTGAAACTTGTCTGCCCCAAAAAACTTGATGATGAGCATTTGTGTTTGTACCATGGGAGCTTTCCAAAGGTTTGTGCTTGTTTACCAAGAAGCAACTTAATGGTTTCTTTTTGAAATCACAAATGCATTACAGAAAGGACTCTGATAAACATTCAGAGAGCAATTCTCCTCTATCAGAGGAGCAGCACGACTGCAGTTGGAGAGAGTGAGCCACGTAAAGATACCGTACTGCGTTACTCAAGGAAGAGTTTTATCTATCTTAAAGCTTGTCTTTGTTTTCCATAAAGTAACGTGAGCAATACTGTATGACAGCTCTTTTCTGTGTCTGTAGCACAGGCAAGCAAAAGAGGTTATGAATGACAAGTATGTAACTGTGCAAATAATTGTTTCAGTTTTAGTATTTTTTAAAGCAAGTTGTATCACCCCTTGCTTACACCCACAGCTATCTGACATCGTTAGGACCTAAAGCAAAAATGAAAGGAGTAGTCCTGGATAAATCATTTGATTAATAAGTGGAGTGGCAAGTTTGGAGGGAGGATACAAGGAAGAATGATATGTCACTAGTTGGAAAAATATACCCCTATCCCAATTTTGCACACCACAATATATCCGTGGTTACTATCCCACAGTTTTCCTAGGGCAGAAGTTATGTTTTGTTCAGAAGAAGGAGTTGTTATGCTCACTGAATAAGTAGACCACGGTGAAAACTTGAGAAAAATGCCTGAATTAACCACAGAAGGTCAGTAAAAGTTTAAATCTTTCTCGCAACTAGAGGGAAAAATAATCCATCTGTGATTTAGGTCATCGAAATCCTGAGTGAACCATGCTCCAGGCATACACTGCTAATTTTGTTTAATTTTGCTTTGATTCTTTCTTTAGATTACACAGTTAAGGTCTGCCTTCTAGGGATTAAGCAAAAGCAGTTTATAATTATTTCTGCAAAGAAGTAGAGTTTTATATCGCCAAAAAGCACCTGTTAGTAAAATGGGATTTGTTTGCAGCAGATCCTTGTTACCATCTCAAGGGTTTGTTGAGGATGCTAATTTGTGGGTTCCTCAGCATGACTGTGTATTCTCTCAAACAGGCTGACTACAATGTTAGTGTGACCAAAAACAGCGAGTGAATCCTTTCTTCTGGCAGCATCATAAAATATTGGAGTTAGAATCTCTCAACTTGACTCTCTTCTCACTTACACCAACTTTTTGTTCCTTGGGGAGTAGTTCTGGTCCCATTAAATCAGTATAGACCTGGGATTGATTTCAGCATGGCTTAAGAATTGATCCAAGAAAACTCTGTAGAGCTGCTTTGAATATCCCAAATGTTGATGTTACTAAAGCCAGATATGGTAGCTGAAGAGCTATTAAATGGCACATAAACCTTAGGTTTTCCTTCAAGGTCAAAGGGAGATTCTAGAAAGGTGCCTTCCTATGTATGTCTCCACTGAGTGCCCAGTGGGGTGATTCAGGTGACCAAAATATACTTTACTGCTCCAGGTGTTGTTGCAAATGCGCTGTTGGTAACAGAAAGAGCTTGCTTTGCTTTTCTTCAAAAAGCCTTGATGAGTCAAAAGGGTTTTAAAATCAGGGTAGCAACTTGAGTGTAGATGGCCACAGTGTCTGAGGACCCCATAAAGGACACAAGCACAGATGACTTCTTGCTAAGCACAGCTCCTGCAAGGTACTTTTTTCACTTAAGAGCTCATTCTGGGAGTGCTGGATGTGGTCTTTTTTCATTTGATGTAAAGGAAGGGGTTTTCTTCAGTACACTTAGAGCTTTTCAACTTCTCTTACGTGGTCTTGATAGCTTTCCTAAGCTATCCTAGTATCCTTTCCTAGTGCTTTTTAGATTTTTAATAACATGCTGGTGAAAGCTTTGGAGAGAGAACAGGAGCCTGATAAGCCTCAAGCACTTCTTCTGTTGCTGTGTGTTTCTGTTCCACTACAGCTGTTTCTTAAGTTGGGACACTGGCATGTGGCAGCCAGCTCTGTTACTTGGTAAGAAAACTCAGGATAATGGTAAAAATATTGCCCTCAACGACCATTATCTCTGTTCTTTGCCATAGCTGATTTTTTTAATTATTATTATTATTTATTATTTTTTGAGGGTTGGCCACTGACACATGGTGCCATGATGGGTTTCTTTGTGGTTAGTTTCCTGACAGTGAGAGCTTATGCTCCACAGCGAACATGAGCTCCGCAGCATGGTACAAGAGCTGGGGTTTTGCTCCTGGTTGGAATAGCATCTGCTTTAGCAAGGCTGTTGCAGAGGGGAGGGCTGGCAGCTTCTTATGGTGAGGGACGTTTGTACTTACCATGTGGAAACAGAGCAGGGATCAGAAACAACGGGTTTTCATTACTTTTCTTGCTGCCACATCTACTTTTTCACTTACAGGCCAAAATCTCATGAAAGGATAGTTACAGCTTGGTTTGTACGTTGCTCATTGCAGATTTGCAAACACTCTGCAGTTGGCATGCTCTGAGTGTTTGCAGGGGAGGCTGTGGTTATTAACTGTTTTGCTTTATAATCTTTGCCTGGAAGAGGAGTTGGATAGAAGTATTCTTGGCTTTTTTTTTATAGATACTGAAATGCCTGTGAGAAATGTAGATGGCTGTGCCTTACAACTCCATGAGAAATCAGGGGCCAAAAATTCAGATGGGAAACTTAGGTTCATTTGTATTAAAATATTAACTATTCATTGCCTCACAGAGTGAGAGAGGGGGAGCAACTCAGTAGTCACCTAAGGCAGTTTCCTCCTTTCAAATTTAGAACAGTTTTAAAATCCAGTGTCAACTTTGTAATCCAGCCTCAGTATTCACTAAGATTTCATTTAGTTATTAGAGATCTTGCTTTGAGAAAGTAATGCAAACAAAAATAGCTTGTTCTCAGAATAGAAGGCATCCTTCTTGATATTTAGCAAACTACTTTAAGCAGAAACATAGGAATATCAACTGGGCATACAACTAGAAATGCCAGGCAAAGCTTGCTCATTCTCTTACAGCACCCTTCCTTGCTTTTGGGTTTCTCATCTCAACAGTGCATGAAATCACTCTTACAGTATCCTAGGGAAATAGAGAGCTCTACCCCAGCAGCTAGGTGCAACCATTTGAGCAGTAGACTATACCTCTGATTTGACAAAATAAAGCAGCAGTACAAGGCAGCTTAAGAAGGGAGGTGAAAAAGGCTGCTGTCCAATTCTGCTTGCAATCCTGCAGTTATGTGAAAGAATCATAGAATCATAGAATCTTTTAGGTTGGAAAAGACCTTTAAGATCATCAAGTCCCACCGTTAAAGAAATATTGATACTGATAAAGAAATACCGATAAAGAAATATTGATATCAGCATTTTACCTGCATCCTGTAGTTAATGCTGTGATAAAAAGGTATTAGGAAATCAAATTTGATCATGTTGTACTTGATATAAAGAGAAACTGCCTCCAACTCAGTTACTTTCCTGATTTTCTCCTAGTCCTAAACTTTACTCCCCTGATGATTAGCCATTCTTAGCTGGCATAAAAGTGAAGCAACTCACAGCAGCATGTAGATTTTGACCAGTTGGTACCTTCTGCCTGACTGTTTCTACACTGTGGAGACGATATAAGCATCATCTTTTGAGAATGGAGGCTCCTCAAAGAAAGCTTGCAAACTTGGATATGTGACTCAGCTAATTAAAAGGAATTGTTTAACGTGTTAGTGTGCCAGAGGCTTCAGCAGGAGACTGGTGCCAGTTTTAGAAAGGAGCAACTGAGACAAGTGAAATAATTGACAACAGAGATGGTCCGTCATTTGGCACCCATCTGTCAAAGTGCTATCTGAGAGAGGGAAACTGCAGGTAAAATAATTAAGGCCTAGGCTTGATTACATGGTGTTTTTTGTTTTAAAATATGTTCTTTGGCTTCACGAACCAGTTTAGCCATTGTCAGGGCAGTTTAGAGGTAAGTTATGTAGAGTGTTTTCTCCCAAGCATCTGCAAACTATAAACAGTGGAGTCTTTTACTTGCTCTCTGCATAGGTGTTTTTGTACAATTGCTCAAGGATATTTATTTTAGACTATCAAGTCAAGGCTGAGTAGATGTCTGACCACTGAAACAGTGGCTGCCTTGAAATAGCAACTTCTGTGTTATGTACCGAGTCAGATGTGCTTCCCTGCGACAGAAGCTGCAAATGATGTGAACAGTAGCTGCCACACTGTTATTGACAGCTGCAATTAGGATTTTTTTTGTGCTTTCACACTTAAAGTTGAAACTACATTGAAACCTGCAAACAATTACAGTTCTTGGTCAGGTGTTTATACAGGGAGACTGACCTTGATCTAAGAAAGACAGGGTGTGGAGAGGGTAGAGTAAACTAATAAAATGAGGACCCATGAATCTTTCAAGTCCCTGTGTTATGGTGGTTAATCATACAGTTAATCAATAAACCCACATATTATCAGAAGGGGATGAGAATATTTGCACAGCAGAGCATATTGAGAGCAAATTACATGCTACCTAAAGCTTTTTCTTCTTCTTTTTTTTTTTTTTTTAATTTAAACCAACTTTGCTTCTATTAGGGTAGAAAAAAGTCTACAGTTAGTGCTACGTTTTTCTCTTCCCAAATTTCTGATCATTTCATACCTTGAAGCAGAAAGCACCTACAGAGGTTCCTGTACAACCACTGGCTGTATATCAGTGGAGTGGTCCAATGCTTATGCTGGATTCTACATTTGGCATTTTCATTGGGAGGATAAAAAGAAATAGGCAGAGCATAAGAGAGAAAAAAGAAAAGGAAGAAGGTGACACTAAAGAAGGACAATAAACTCTGCAGGGCAGATCCCTAGCTACTATAAATTACTAAGTACATATCTCTATAGAAACATCCAGTTTCCAAAGCTTCAGGAGCTTTTCAACATGAGGAGGTATGCTGCACACAATAGGAGTTGCTTTGCAGTGCAGTACTCTCTGCTGGCGTACTCGTGATATTATGGTGATAAATACATACGCATGACTTTCACCCGACTTATAAGGACTGCAGCTTGGTGCTTCTATGAGAGATGTATGATTGAGTCTGAAGATGTATAGATGTGTGCGTATGTATTTAATGTATCTTTGAAATGAAAATGCATTCACTTAAAATTTAATGGCAAGTATATGACTTGTTAAATCACTAAGCTTTTTCCAGGGAAACACAGTGAAAGACAAGACTTGATTTTGTTTGCCTGTGGCATTGAGAGGGTACCAAGGTCTATGCCAGCTGATGCCCTTCACTGGGGTCAGCTACAGAGAGATTCTCCTGATGTACAAGTTCTGGCTTTTCTGGCAAGCTCTGTCTCACGCACACACACAAAAAACAGAGGGCCTGTGTCACATCCCCACACATCTGATACCAGGCAAAATGGTTTCCTGGGGCTGGTCAGCTCCACATCCCAAAAGAAAGCCTCTCTGTTAGACATCTTAGGTATATTCTGCTTCACTTCCTACAAAGAATCAAAACTTGCCTATTGAATGAGATTATCATCAGTTTTTCTAAAGTGTTTGGAAGATTAAACTAGTCATTTGTAGGTGTTACATTTTCTTGTCTCGAATATGGTGTCTTCATCTTGGGTGTCTCCCTATTCAAATCTTGTTTCATATAATTATAACCTAGGAGAGTTTGACAGTAATGTTATTCATGAGATGCGAGCTGGTAAATACCAAGGTTTAGCGTAGAGGCACAGCAAGAGAGAAAATCCCTGGTAAGATCAGAAATAAGAAGTTTTAAACTAAAATGTGGTTTAAATGGAGAAGTTGGTAAGCCTAGGGGACATTACAAAGTAGGGTGGAGGTCTATCTTTTACTTCTCCAACAAGAGCATGACTCACAAATCAGATTTGAGGAATCATGAATTCACCGGTGTCATGTAGGAGTTAATTTCCTTTGCTTTGAATGGTATGCGACACTAAACGCTTCAACAGTATGGATGATTTCCTAGCTTCATTTACTTCCCTTGCTACAGCTTTTCACAACTCATCAGTTTTCACTGCACAGAATTAAAATGCTGTATTTTAGACTTTGTTGCCTTCTCTTTTCTGATATTAAAATGCATTAACTTCATCTCTCATCCCGCCCAGGGAATCCTATTGATACTCAGATGTGACTATCGCTAGCTAGGAGAACAGAGTATAGTCAGAGCTCTAGGGGAAAGTTTTGAAGGGTGCTCTTAGGAGTTTGAAAGACATTAAAGTGCTTATGTGTTTCTGTTGCAGTTGTTCAGCTTCACTGAGTTGCCCTCCCATCCCTTACACAGAGAGCTCAGGGTATTTATGCATGAGGGGAATGCAGAAAGGTGTGTGTGTGCCCCTTATGCTCTGACCCAGCAGGGTACAAGCCACTATACTGTAAGAGCCACAAAGCCAGGACAACTCATCCATTATCCCTGTATCTGCATTTGTCCATGCAATATGCTTTCAGCTCCTCACTCAGGTTTATAAATGACAGCTTGGGACTTTGAGTTAATTGTTTTCTGGATCTGGCCCTTAGCAAAATCATATCAGCATTGCAGTCCTGAAGAATAAAGCTTATTATCTCCCTCAAAACCCAGGCCATGCCTTTTAAATAAAAAAAAAATTAAAATTTTTTAAAAAAAGCTTCTCAAATACTTGCTCTTCCCAGCAGCATTTCTGAGATGTAACGGAGAAGAGATCTCCATCGGAAGATGTCTTTAAAAGCTCCAAATTGAATTCTTCTAGAAGAGTATCACACATGAAATGTGTTGCCTGATAAGCCAGCAGGAGGAAGTCTGCTGTGCAGCTCAAGGGTTTTCTTCACAGATGCCGGGGGGGGTCTCACTGGGCTGGTGTGTCGCTGAAAATACTGGGTATGTGGAGAGCTTAACAAGGGTGAAAAAAGAGGGTGGATGAGGAATGCCACAAGAACAGAGGGAACAGTTGCACAGAAGAGAGTTGCCAAGTGAATATACATCCCAAAGGGGATAGCAGCTCTAAGCTCCCGCAGTTTGTATGCAGGAGGGGGTCCTGCAAAGCCAAACCAAATTATCTAGCAAAGAAAAATAAACAAACCTGTTAGACACCCAACTGAGGAGAGAAAAAAATCCATGCAAAGTTCAACGTGCCTCACTCTCTTCTAACTTGACGGCTTTTTAGTTAGTTCTGCTTAACTTTCCTGAGTGTCCTTGTGCAGGCAAGCTAAAAGGTAATTGGGGTAGGTTCACAGCTAATTTGAATTGTCATAGCTTCATTAACTTCAGTGGAAAGAACTAAGTTCATTTTCACTGTCTACTGATGGGGACCCCTGTCAGCCATGTGTTGCTCCTTTTGGCAGCAGCTGATTGGTAATTAATATGTGTGTGTGTTTGGTAAACAAGATACTTTGGACACAGAAGACAGGTATTATTTTTTGTAGCGGTCTATTAGTTTTACGCAGCGAGGGGCAAGCACTTTGGTAGGAAAAGTCACTTTTCTTTGTTTAAGAACTTGACCTTTTCAGACAAAACCTGTAAATTATTTCACACTCTGCCTGTAGTTTGATTGGAATGCTCTTATTAGCAGTGAAATTTAAGTCATTAAAATGAATCTTATTTCAAATTATAGGTTTAAGTCAAGCCTGGATTTCATATAAGAGTATAGAAAATTATTTCTTCTAATTGTCTTGCATACACTGTAATAAGGAGCCCAATTTCTGGCTTTACTCAGATACAGCTTCCTTGATTTTGGAGGTCTAGGGTCAGGAAAGCTTGTGATTTGTTTACTTTTGCTTAATGTTTTCCTCCAAACATCCTTAGGTGTTCCAGGAGCTCAGCCTGGAAGGTATGGATGCTTCTTATCTCCCATTACCTTATCAAGCCACTCAGATGTATTTGCTCCTGGTTAGCCAGAGGAGAATTTACAGACTTATTATATGCAGAGAGAGAGATGTTTCTGAGTGAAATGAAAACAGTCTTCAACCCAAATCAGTATGAAACAGTCTTTGTTTTTCATAAGTATATTGAGCTTTCTGAGCCTCTGTCTTTGCCTAGATTAATTAAATAATGCTATATGCTTCAATGTAACATATTCAAAACTTGCTATAGACAGGGTAGCCTTGACTTTAAACATGTACCCGCTGGGTGAGTCACAGGCTGAAGCTTTCACCTCTGTCTACTCCCTTATCTACACAAGAATGCAGTTAATAGTCAGCATTTTAGAACATTTGCCTGGAAATCCTGTTCTGTGAACACCTGGAAGCATTGCTTTTGTAGTGGTCCTACTGACATAAAGTTTCCCCATAGCACAAATGAAGATGTACTTTCTGGTATGAATCCTTGTCCAAATACAGTTAATTTGAATTAATTTGTAAATATTTGTTTGTAAGAAATTTATGAATCTTCAGTGGGTTTCCAAAATCACTATGTGCATAAACATTCAGTGGGGAAAACTTTCAAGTTTTCAGTGTTTGCTTCATCTTCTGTTTGAGACTAGAGCGAGAAGGGAATATGTTTTCAAATGATGGTCAGCAGACTTTTTTTTATTTGAAATAGTAGTGTGCAATGAAGAACTGGATTGACTGTGTGAAGACTGGAAGAGAAAGTGGTGCTTGTTTTCTCAGGACAGTTTCTGGTATTCTGTATTTATGTTCTGAACATAAAACAACGGGATGCAGTGGGATGCCCATGAACTAACCTCTGCTTGCCCTTACTCCAAAGAAGTGAAGGGAATAGCATGTGTGCATACACCTGCGCATGTGCTTGGGGTGTCTGTATGTTTAACCTCTTCCTCCACTGGTTTGACTCTGGGCAAACAAGATGAAAATGAAAAGCAGAAGCACGTCTATGTAGCTGTAACTGATAAAATGGCCAAGGCTGGGAGAGAGTAGCAATGGAAGGAGGGACTGTCTGCCTGTCCCTTTTTCCAAAACCAGAAGCATGAGATGGGAAGAAGTTATAAGTAGTTATTTGGGTTTGGTTTTCTTCACTGAAAAGGATTGTCACGTGGGCGGGCTGAGGATTATAATGATTTTCTTTACATACCTTCTGAAGGCCTTTTAATGGTTTTACGTTCTCTGCTATGCCTTGTGCTTAGAAATGATCCCTGGTGTAACACTCCTGCCTACCCTTGGCTTTGAGAGGTTTGGATTTCAGTGCTAACTTCAGGGTAAGCATCGATTTCTTTTTTCACTTGTACCATCACATGATATAAATATATTAGACTATTGCCTTTAGTAGCCCAGTAAGCGTATTTGAGGACAGAGTCTTTGTCAAAGGGCACCCTATTCAATGGGAAGCACTCATGTCTGTTACAGCCACAGACACTCACTGAAGTGAGAGAGCAAATCTGTCTCCAGCAGTGGAAGCACTGCCTGTGCTGCTTTCTCTGGCATCTCCAGTCTCTTCACTGCTGCAAAAAAGGAGCACAGATCAGCCAAATCCATTTTTTCCTTCTTATTAACTACTGGGAAGCAATCAATTCTGAAGAGTCTTTCCTCGGAGTCCAGTCTCCCAGCAGGAATATTTAAAGACATACAGAAACTTCTGAAAAAGCCAGGTATAAGAGAAGGGGCTATAAACTCCCCTGCTATGGGAAGACAGTGGGTTGATGCTAAAACACCTGCTGTATCCCCAAAGTTTTCTTTGGCCAACAGAGCTGCTATGGAAATTTTTGCTTTTCTTTTTTCGGCAAGTGGAGAGTCATAAAAGAAGTACTGTGTCAGAAAATGACAGCAAAACAAGAAATACCCTGGCAGAACAACAACTCTCTCTAGGTGGAATTACTGGTTTGGGGAAATACTCACTGTATCCAAATCCCAGGAGCTATAATTTCCTATCTGCGGTATATTGCTGCCATGGCAGATGAAGCCCAGAACTCATTCTTCAGTCCTTTGAAATCGGCGTTAGTGGCTCCTGTGAGGGAATACCCTACAAGAAAATCTAGGGTTTGCTTCCACTGACATTCGTACACATCCTAATTGCTTGCCCAAGCAGCTCTGCTGCCTTCCAGTGGGACGAATCGCAGGTGTGAAACTATCCATCTGTATGTATTTGCAGATTCAGGACTTTTTGCTATTGCGGTAGACAGGAAACCACTCTAGGGAAAAATGAAATGTGTGTTGAAAGCACAAATGAAATAGGTAGCCAACTGTTTAAATTTATTTTAAATTATTAGGGGAGATTTTAATTGTTTTAATGGGCCGGATGGAAATGATAAGATTTTCTTAGGGCTCACAAAGTTTTATACAAATACTAACATTTCACAACATTCTTGGTAAGTTTATAAACATAATTTTATCTATTACAGAAACAGCAAAGCTATAGGGTGTAAAGGACAAGCAATTTCCCAAGAGTACAGGGTAAAAAAATCAGTGTTTTAGCTGGGACTGTAGCCCCTTCAGGACCTTATTCACCAGACCGTACTCCTCTGGCAATATATTTCCTTGTTCAAAAGAAAAAAAAAAAGAAAAAAAATTACCTCTTGCATTTATATTCCTTTCTAACAACTATTTCTCATCACAGGAAGGCTTTGTGCTCAGTAGCATGAAATGCATGCCTGCTGCTTTGAATCTCCTAAATAAGGCAGTACAAAGTCATAGCTCTACTATTTTTTAATGTTCAAGTGATGCATATACAGTTTCAGGGTTTTTTCCCTCAAATATATTTGTACTGACATGGTACCTCTGCATCATCACCTTTTCCACTTTCCTCATTTCTGTACTTTTCTTGTGTCAGTTTCTGTCACTGTATTAGAAAAACAGTATTTCACAGTAGCGTTACAGTCAATAATTTAAAGACAGCTGAGGTGGAGATTTTTGTGGGCATTTCAATTACGGATAACTGTTGGCTCTGTTATGGTCAGTAGGGCTGGCTATGGAGCACTAATTGGAAGGTTTTCACCCTTTTATGAGTTTAGCTGCTATCTGTATATGTCTCCTTAGCTAGAGCCCTTCATAAATATAAGAATGATGCATCTACAGGATTCTTTTTATATATATACAGTATTCATGTAGCAAACAATATTACCTTGGCTTCCTTCATTTCCGTACGTGTTATTGCTGTGTTACATCCGTGCAGCTCAGCATGGGCTCACACCCCAGAAATTGGGTTCCTTTTTGAACACTTTACCCTAAAAGTTGGAGCATGTCCATCCAGGGCTTTACAGGAGCACTGCGTGGGCTGGACACAGAAACATGAGTCTCTACCAAGCACCCATCAGGAGTACTTGTCCTTGGACCTACTGATGCCCTAGTCTGGCGAGGACAGCCTTGTAGCTTCAGGGCTGTGCACCAGCAGCAGCTAGGGCTTGCCATTTTGTTTGTCTGTCAGAGGCACAAACGCTGTCTGGAAGAAATGCTCCAGCGGCGCTAGGAAACAGGGAGATTGGCTCTTTGTTCAAGGCTTTGAAAGACTTTATTTTTTCTTCAGGCTGCCAAGAGGCGGCCTTGGTTCTAGGTGTAGATTCATCTGTTTAGTGTCCTCCAGGCTGAATGCACATAGTGGTGGTTATCAGCTAAAATAGGGAATGAGGCAGGGAGTGCTTCAGAAGTTCTTGCTTGCGTCTCCTTGAAGATTTTCTGCATTCCACAGAAAGCTTGTTAACCTCTGCTTTGGAGGGATGGCAGGCTGCTATTTTTATTGGCAGTAGCCTGACTGGTCAGCTAGAGTACATCTTTACAATGTTCATTGTGTAAAGGAGTTTATACGTTTCTGTAAAGCACCTTATGCTAGTATCCTACTGTTACGAACAACAGCTTTGGGCTTCAGCCTATGTCGCATAGAAATAATAAGAGTTTTGTTACTCTGAACTCAACTGATTCAGATTGGCTCTTGATCCTAGAAGCCCACAAGTCCCAGAAGCCTTATTTTTCAACATGATGCCAACTGCTTTTCTTAAAACACTCCAAAGAAGGAAGAAGGTGCTCTTAGACTATATGGAGGTCTAACTTTCACCTTCACCATCAAGTATAGCATCACTGTAGGAGTTTCCATGATGTTAAGTTCCACCAGTTGGAAAGTCCTTTTCCAGCATCAGTATCTGTATTTCAGTAGCTGCTGTAACAGAACCAAATGACCATACTTCCTCTGCTAACCTGCCTAACAGTATGCTTCCAAGTTATGCTTGGCTTGGATGGTCATCCGAATGTTCTTCCTTCTTGTTGATCTTATTGAAGAGGTGATGATGGAAAATACTTTCTGGAAAAAAAAGGTGTCAAACTGATCACTAACCATTCCCTGCTATTTCAATGCTGAAACTCACTATGTTAGAGGCTACTTCTGCCAGATAAAGGGATAATCAGCTGAAACATCTGTGTGTTTCAGAGGATTACCCTTGAGTGAAGGAGGCAGGAAAATGAAAATCATACACAAAGGCAGACAGTAGGTTTGTTTCTATACTTTTATTGCATGTTATTTGCTCTTCTGTAACCCAATATATGGGCCCTAAATATTGTTTTGGTAAACAATAAGAACAGTAGCACTTATACAAACTGCAACTTTTGCCAAAAGAAGCATAAAATAATCTTTTAAACACTGCAGTCTTATAAACAAAGCCCTAGGAAATAAACATCCTTTACAACTGTCGAACTCAGAGCAAGCATTCATTTTCTCATTGCCAAAAGTGTGCTTAATCTGAGAAAGTGAGAGAGAATGACCAGTATCATGCCTACTGTTTGATCAATCCATTTGCAGGAATAGATATAGATGTTACATTTAAAAAAAGAAAGGAAAAAGAAGTGGTTGGGTAGTGACATGAAATAATCAAAAGCACTGAAATACCAAGCACTACATCTATCCCAACAGCTCAAGTGGTATAAAGTAGTGACGCATTTTCTCAACAAAGTAATCAACCAAAAAATTCATGCATTCTCTCATTTTTTGCAAGGCCAACTCATCTTTAAAATTTAAGAGACATTTTACCATGTATAACAGAGCAAAGAGTAGGAGATCCTGCAAGGTAGCTGCAACTTTAGAGGAGATTAGAGGAGATCTTAAAGGAATGATGCAGACCTTTGAAATAAATCTGAGGAAAAACATAATGGTTGTGGAAGGGTATGTGTGAAACTTCGCAATGACATTTTAGGTTCGGTGGTGACATTGTCATTTTTATTGGTCCTAAAGCAAAACCAAACATGGCTAACCAGCCTCTTGCGGCAAATTCTATCAGCTAGATAAGACATGCAGCACTTAATGTACAGTACATTGGCTGATTGTGGATGTCGCCGGAGAAGAATGTGAGGCCAACTCATTTTTTTATTATAAACTCTGATCGGGACAATTCCATCTCCACATAAAGAGATTATCATTACGTCGCTGATTGGTTAACCTCTGTTCCCATTATTCAGGCTTATGCATGCAATAAAAGGTCCATCCAATACACGCTGAAAAATCAGTGGAAGAATTCCTATTGATTTTCACTAGATTGTGCCATAATATTGGGCCCAGTCCACATTGCTTTAGCACTTGGTCATCAGTACTGAAGTGTCAGCTAACAAAAGCCACAGAGCTGTGGCAACATTTTTCTGATATGACTCATGAATAGATGTGTATATAAAATGAGAGCATTAGATAAAGCCAAGTTCTTATACAATTTATACCCTTTTAATTATCTTCTGTCACAGCAAGTTATCATTGTTTTTAATTAAGCAAACGTCCTTAGACTGGCAAGATGTGCTGCTTCATGCCTTATCCCTGCTGGAAATGTTTATTTCTGTTTTGAGATTTTAATGTGAAATATCAGGGAGGTGGAAGGAGAGCAGAGGTTTCAAGCACCCTGACATCCGGTATTGTATATTATGTTTCCCTAACTCTGTCCTCAAGGTGAGCAGTCAAGATAAGCCAATGATCTGCAGGCCATCTAATTTGTTTTTCCATCATTTTCTTAAGTTGTCTTACGTGCAATAATCATTACAGTGTAAGTGACACTGCTGGGAAAATCAATTCTTCCTCACCGAATGGAAAATAACTTACACTACACTTGAATCATAATTGGTATTTTGTTTATTTTGTTGGACTTGCAGCTAACCGCTGACTACTTTGGCCAAGAAAGTTCTGTGTCTTCTGGCTAAGGCACTGCTTGCTATAAAGCATTATGAAATCTATTTCCGATTGAAATGTAATAAAAACTGCTTATGGATCTACACTGAATTTTCTGTCAGATGTTCGATATTATGACCTTGAAGATTAAAACGTCTCTGAATATTTATTAGCAAGATGGAAGGCTATTCTAGATAGGCTTTGAACCATGCTCATCACTGGAGCATGTGAATGACTTTCAGTAGTACATCTGTCATATATTCTATTATTATAAGATTGTTATTCCCCTTTTGCTGTTTATCTATAATTCAACCACAACAATGAAAAAGACTCTTATGTGCTATATGTGGGTACAAAGCCCATGTAACTGATGCCAGCTTTTCAACCTGAGGATGAATGGGAGTTAGCAGAGGTTATCAGCACTGTGCATTGTTCTCACACCTCTAGAGTGTCATGTGGTGTGCCAAAAGCCTCTTCAGCTATACTGTATTTGAGGAAATAAATTCAGGGCAGGTAGTTTGTACTTGGCTTAATTATAATAAGAAAGTTACATTGGAGGGGGAGAAAAAAGAGTTTGTTAAGTGATTTAATTTTCTGTGCAGCACTTGTGCTCCAGAGCTGATGCTCAGGGTGTGTGGGATAAAACCCCTGAGGTGAAAGAGGAGCTCATGGTGATGTCCTGGTGATGAAGTGTACCAGCACTCCACATGCAAACCCAGGGCTGGTGACCTGGGGTCCAACTGAGACTTGAAAAGCTGTTTGGAGCTGCAATATGCTTTTCCTGTGTTTTGTTATTGGGGGAGGAGGCCACTATTAATCAAAACAAGCTTATCTGAAGTAGGGTCATCCCCCTATTACCCCGAGTAAGGAGGCAGCTGGGGTTCTCCATTTTCTCCTACCCTTGCAGGTGGTGGGTCGTGTAGCAGGATTGTCTGTGTGCTGTACCCTCACATTGCTGCGACAGATCTGGAGACCATCTCTTGCTGTGAGCACCCATGCAGCTGTGTGCCCAGGCAAAGCAACCCCGTGAAGAGCAGGCACCCCGCTGCTGGCACGCTCCTGCTCTGCTCCTCAGGGACCCGGCCCGTATTAGAGCAGCTGCAGCTTCCCTGGAGCAAAGTTCGTCTGGGAAAAACAGAATGAAACAAAACAAACAAATAATAAAAAAAAACCCACAAAGAGGAAAACAACGTGCCTGTGTGCATATGCCCCCTCCTGTTGCCAAAAACTTGATTGCAGTTAATGACATCCCCCTCACTCCCTTCCAGTAGGTAATCCTTGGCTGTCTATTTTGGGTAGAGAGAACTCCTGAATGCTCTCCAACACCCCTTCCTAACCTAATATGTGAAAAGACACTTTTCCAGTGATTTGAACAAGAATCTCTTTACCTGAGCATTAAATTCCATGTATAATGAATGATACTTTGTGCTTGTTTTTCTCTTTAGTTCCATCCTCCCTGTAAATTCCCGCATTTATCTTCAGGACAAAGGATTCATTTCCTTATTTATTTGTTTGTTTCTTTGTTTGTTTGTTTGTTTGTTTGTTTGTTTCCCTGCTGGGGAAAGGAAAAAGAAAGAGAGGCTGTGTTTGTGTTTGGATAACCAGGAGCATTTTCAGGCTCTGTATCCAACTCCACGTACAGCTGTTATGGGAGAGATACTGAAAAGCTGCAAGTGGATTCTTGTGCCACCTTATCTCATTCAGACAAGAGAAGACACCCCTTGGCTTATAACGATAAGCTACAGCCTTGATTGATTTGATCTATGCTTTTGTCCTTCTTTATAATTTGAGCTATTGATTCTATTTATTAAAACTAATTTAAAAAACACAAGCCCTGAGTGCTCTGCTGTTCCAGATCAGGCTGCTCCGGGCAGTCTGATCTGAAGCTAATCCATTCACTGCTGATTTATTTTCACTCTCTTTTCAAGCAGAGTTCTGTTCTGTATTTCATTTTTTTTGTCCTCTGTTGCTCTCTGAGAAAAAAGACATTTAATTTCACACCTCCAATGAGAGCAGGGGGGTCTAGATTCCTTTTTGTGATATATGAAGCGAGCTCAGGAAAGTTTACCTGGCTCATATTCATGCAGGTTTTGCTCAGATGGTGGCTCCCTGTGAATTGTTCTCTATTGTCTTAAATCAAAGCCCTACCTTTATGCTTAAAAAGAATTCTGAGTATTTGCTTAAATGCAGTCATCTTGCCATACTGGACTTAATGAGACTTACCGTGTTCCTGAATTAAGGGTCAGCAAAGGAAAACCTTTCCCTACTTCTTCCTGGGAAGCACAGGTTTGTCTAAGGGCTGGGGGATAGTTCTCTCAAAATAAATACCTTTATGCAGACTTAGAGAAATCAAATAAAGCCCTTACTATTAAAAACAGATAAAAAATAAAACCTTAAGGAGCTAAGCACCTTTTAGCACCAAGCTGGATTTGAGTCTCTGGCCAAGGATCAGCATGCAGTGACTTAGTGGTATTTATTTACTGTCAATGTGTTTTGCTGGTGATGCTATTGTAGCCTTCTTGCCCTTAGTTGAACACAATTGTTTAAATCTTCAACCTTCAAATTCTTCAGCTGGTTAAAAGCTCTCTGGGTGTCCTGCTTGCACAGGGACTGCATATCATGTCTACTGCATCTCTCCATGTTTGCTGCTGTAATGTATTCTTTCCACAGTAAAAAAACCTCATAGTCTGTTCCTAATTTATCCTGAGGTCTGCTTGGTCATCCTCACAGTCTAAATCCTGTGATTTCTTCTGCAATACGTCATAACTATTAGCTGGAATCAATCAGACAAAACATCAACCTAGATGTCGTCATAAAGAAAACAAGCATAGGGTAATAGCCTCCGAAGCCTTGGTCTGCTTTTAAAAATGTTCTGCTTTACTTCAGAATCAATATGGACACAGAAAGATGGAGTCAGGATTAGTGAATATTTTTTTGTAGGTTAGAAATGCCTTATGTAGTGCAGTAGGAAGATATCTTTGTTTTGACTTGAGAGCCACAGCTAGAGTGGCTAGAGCCACAGCTAGAGTATTGATTGGATACTTGCTACAGCCATCATTTAAGCAAAACCACAGCTGTTCAGCTATGGTAAGAAAGCGAAGCCCCTCAGCTTATTTACAATGTGATCTTGCACCAAATCTTCACAGAGATGTTGTACGGCTCAGCAAGGATCTTCTGCGAGTGCTCAGCAGCTCAAATTTGGCCCGTCAGCACCAACCAAGGGCATGCTAGATCCTCTTTCCACAATCCCCTGCCTTGCCCTCAGGCAGGACTATAGCCCAGTAGAGGCAGATGGCGATCAGTTTTTCCTCTGTAGGAAGGGAACCCCTCCTTTGCCTGCTCTCTCCCTGCAATATAAGCCATGGCTACAGTAAGGCGGATGAATCCCTGCATACAATAGGGATTCTTAAGAGCTGCTAAGGGTAGAGTAAGAACAGGGCAAGCATTTAATATGTATTACCACAATACTCCTCCAGTCTTCAACTAATTCCAGCCCAGGGGATTGCCTGGAATTCTTGTTGTTTGTTTAGCAGCCCTAATTTATCTCTCCTCAAATTGCTTGTACATACTACCTATAAGCCCACATCAGCTTCTTGAACCCAGGCTGCACGAAGGAGTTTTGGCAGCTCATGTGTACTGTGTGAAAAGCCAGGTCCTCTTGTTTGCTTTGAATCTAGCTGCCTCTGGCCTCACCTCTAAGTTTTTGTAATGGAAGAGCTGATAAAGCGTCAATCCTTGCCAACCCTCTCCAAGACATTTTGTAGACCTCTAGCATCCCTTTAAGCTTTCCGTGCTGAAAAGTCCCAGCCAAATTGGTTATTCCTCTTACGGAAGCCATAATCTGATCAGCCTTATTGCCCTTCTCTTTACCTTTCCCAATACTCATATACCTTTTTTGAGATGAAAGGGATCAGAACAGCACCCTCTATTCAAAGGTGATGTGAACCAATTTTTTTTTTAACATAGAGAAGGGGGAGGCAGGTCTTAGAAAAAAGAGTGCAGGAAACAAGTGACACAAAACCCTTAAGCATTTAGAGTATCAAGACCCTGAGTCTGCTTTATAGTCCACCTCCCAAAGTGGGGGTGGGGAGGACAGTAAAGGACAAGTTGAGATTTTGCCGTGACAGGGCATTTCCCCCAATTTTACAAAGATTATCAAAATGATCTAGCAAAAGAATTTGTGGAGAGCTGCAACATTCTTTTAATATTTTTATTATTGAAGAATGCTGAAGCGTTCTTGTTCCATTTATTTTTGGAAATGTCTTGTAGAGCCAATTCTGTGCAATGAAACAGGAGTCTGAATGCGGCGCGCTGAAAACATTACCCCGATTGAGTTTTACCCTTTGATCTAGGGGACTAGTCCTTGAATTGTTTTAACCTAAGGAGCAACACCTTCTTCTGCAAAGTACAAAAACTTGCACTAGCTGTAAATATTGAATCCTTCAACGCTTCAATCTAGACAGAGATTGCCTGTTTCGAAGAGTGCCAGAATAGGTGGTGTTTACTTGTGCTGATCTGGGTCTGTCTCCTCATTTCGGCAGAGCTATCCGAGGCTGGCTGTAGTGCAGGCTCTTTGCTGGTCTGATGTGTATCTCAGCAGAGATGTGTACCTCTCCAGCTCTGCCTGCCTCAGGGACATCTCGAGTAGAGTGATATCTTGGTAGTCAACCCTCTTCACATATTTTGCTTTCATGTATTTATCTATTGCTTCTTGAATGTCTACCATCCACAATGTCCTGTAGCAAGGAGTTGCATTGTTGAACTACGTGCTGTGTGAAGGCTGAACTCCTTCTGCTTTGCAAATCTTCACATCCAGCTCTTGTCTTACTACCCTGGTTATCATATGTTTGTCACCTTGCTCCTCACTCCCCTTCCAGATAGCTTATGACTATGGTATGCAGGCCCCGTGCAGGTCTCCATGGGATGCCATTCATGACTTTCCTTCACTCAGATGACTGTTACATCTATCCTTGTTTCTTCCGGTCAGGTTTTATCCAATATTACACAAGAAGATGCCTATCACAGTCATTTAGAGAGCTGATGGAAGGGTGTGTAGGAAGGGGGCAGAAGTCTAGGTTTCATCCACTGAGGTTAGATGTTGCAAGGGATATATTTTCCTAGGCCTAACTGCTAAGCTCTTTCTTAGAGGTCTTTCATAACCTGCAGCTGTGCCATATGCAGGTTAAATTTCTCCTGTCTCTATTTCACTGGTCTGTCACCCTTTTTAAGAGGACCATGTATGTTTATTAAGTTCCCCATAGAGGCTTCCTGTTCGAGAAGCACTCTGAAGGTGAAAGCACTAAGCACATCTTTATTCTGAACGTAAGCTAGTATTTCAGCTGCCAGTGTGGTCACACTGGCATCTTTCTGAAACAATAATACTCACTTTCAAATGCATTAAAGATCCATGCTTGACACCAGCGCAAGTTTTTCCCTGTGTGTTACTGTAAGGAAACCTTAAAGGAAATAGTACAGTTTGTATTTTTAAGGATACTAGTACACTAGCTGCCGTGCTATATTTATTCAGGAACATAATTTTAACATGTGGAAGTAAATCCATGGCTAGTGGAAGGTAGATAAACTCAGCATTTACAGTGGCAAGCTAATTCTTGCTAAAATAATAGGAAAACATATGGTGGGGGTTTTTTGTACAAGTAGAAGTAATAAGGATTCCTTGCTTTATCGTTCCCTTTCTATCAAATTGGTGATGTCTATGGGGAAGAGATCTCAATAACAGAGAAAGACTGTGAGGGAGAAGAGATGGTCTCAGGAGACTGCAGGATGAAATTGAAAAAGTCCATCCACCTACAAGTCATATCCCTGTGAATGTTTCCCTCAGCAATAGTAATAGATGAGCTGAGAAAAGTTCTTGACATGGAAACTGTGTGGCTAGGAAGAGCACCAGTGACGTGGGAATCTGTGGTGAGCAATGGCAGTAAATAGGAATGTTTACAGGACTGAATAAAATGTGCAAAGTGCATTACAGTGTGAGGACTATGAGCTGTCTTACGCATGCAGGATCCTGTTGCTCACGTTAATCTCGTGGGTGCTCCCATTCTCAATGTGCTGTGTGGTTCATCCTCTTGCACAGCTAGCAGCAATTCTGGGAGCCAGCTTCTGTTCCCCTGGAAATAGTCAGCGGAGACATTCAGATTAGAGGAAGGCATGACCAGAGGGGACGAACGGGAGGTTTTGTTTCTTTGCATGGTGCTAGAGTAACAAAAGGTGAGGATTTTTCACCTTTGTCACCTTTAGTGTTATTTCAAAATATAAGTATTTAAAATTTAAATTTGCACTTCAATATGTAAAAAGAAGGAAATGTTCCACTCGCCACAGTGGGAGAGAAGCCGGAGCCATATGGCCTAGGCCCACCATATTTCTGTATTTCCGTATAGTTATGTCACCACAAGTCTAGCTGCTGCACTGAGAACAGCAGAGTACGTGCCGTTTGCATCCAGGACCCCTCCTTCAGGAGATGCTGTTTTCCCAAGACTGCCAGTTGAGTTAGCTGCATTTGGCAATCATGCTGCTCTTTGGAAAATACAGCACGTATTAGATAGCAGAGAGAATATTTACTTTTACAAAGCTCATATTCAGATGCAGAGGAAGAAGGAGTATGATAAAGCCTCCAAGTGCTATTCCTTAAATGGCTTCTGACTGCTCTGGCATCAAGGAGCATCAGATATCTCATTACAACTTCAAACAAGCCTTTGGATGTATCCAAATTAATCCAAATATTTGGTGGGGACCCTGTTACTTATTAGGCTGTGTGTGCTAATTAGGAAATGTAACAGTGAGTATCTTTCTTTTTATTTTATTAATATTCTGTGATATTTCAGCTTTGTCCCATTAAGCAACGTAGGTATAGTGCCCATGAGGATATGGATGAGAAAGGCGGTAAAAAGCATGCTAGGTCTTTCTAATGAATTTGTCAAACAAAATGAAGTGACAGAGGTAAGTTATTTGGTGTATTTCTAAACAGCGATGGTTCAGCAAGGCATTTTGCAGGAAAGCTTTCTCTTTCTCTTTTACCTTCACTAAGGCATCCAACGCAGAACTTAAGGAATTTTGTCCTTGGACAATTTGTCTCAGTCAATAAAAATAGCATCATGTATGGAGGGCCTGCCAACATAGAAAGTCCCTATGTCTTAGAGGTAGAAACACTACACACAAAGAACACTTGTCACCTTTCTGCTACAACCTCAGCCGATGAACAAACCACTGTTCTCTCCCTGCTGTGGAATAAGATCTTTTTTGACACATTCTTGGGACAGGAAAAGAGTTGAAGTGACCAGCTGTGTGCGAGCAGGACGGCTATTCTTGCTCTGAATCAAAAGAGAGGAAGAAAGTTTTGAAGACAATACCTAAAAAGCCCCCCATCTGGTTGGATGGACATTTACCATAACCCTATTTGCCTTGACAAGTTGCCCATGGGAAAGAACACAAAGTAAAACGCTCCTTGTGCAAGAACAAAATACCCAGTACTTGTACAATGCTCCTTTTGTTAGGAAAGTATGCAGAGATATTAATATAAATAGATGCAACACCATGAGTGTGCTCAGAGTGAATGAATTTTTAATGGCTCCTCACCATAAAGATGGTTGCAGATATCAAGGTCAGATCTTAAGGAAGTTGCATGTTTATCACATGCTGTACATTTCTCAAAGGCCCGTGTGAGTAAGCTGTGAGGAATGAGGATGTGCTCTTCTAAAAGTAGTGTAGTGTCTTACAGGATAATCGATACTAATAAAGTATAGCTATTTGTAAAAATAAAGCAATGACTATTTTCTCGCTCTCTGTAACCAAGACAGGATAACTTCATTCACTTGTGTTATTTATCTTGCACAAAACACTTTTCACAGCATGCCTTTGACATTAATAGAAGCAATTTTAACTGTGCTTTCAAGCTTACTGCTGGCCTTTTTTGTGGGTAACTCATTCCTAGCAGTTATACTCTTCCCAGATGCGAACATGATAACTGTGATTCTGCTCATAGGCCTAAAGAGGACTTGTTTGTTTTTGCAATTTGTGCTCGGTGGCAAACCTTTTTACTCTGTGTGTATATACTGTAGAGGAATCCAGAGCTCCAGCTTTGTTTTGCTTTGCTCAAGCTCTGGGCAAACTTAAGGAAAGGAGGAGATCCTTCCTGCCAAGATGGCATTGCTTTGCTGTCAGCTTTATCTGCTGCAAGGGTGCAGGATGCAAACTTTGCCCTTTGACTTGTAGCCACCTGGATCCACTGAAGGGACCAACGTCCTTGTGTCAGAGGGTGCTCTGCAGTAAGTCTGCTCAGGGCAGATGTCATTTGTTTGTTACATATCTTGTGCGTTACTGCTACTGGCACCTAAATCTTCAACAAAATTGTTTGTCAGACACTTTGCAAAATGAGTTAACACATGCAGGCAACTGTTCTGAATAGTCACAACTCTGTTCTCTCAGCTTTATCTCAGCGTAAAGCAACCCAGCCTAAGTACAGTGTAGATTGCACTAAGTGTAGACCATTAAACGTCTCAGATTGAGCAAAAGTCCTGGTGTTGCGTCTCTTTTTCTGATTGGGAATTTTGCAATCTTCTCTTTTTTTTTTTCTCCATCTTGTTGTTTGGTTTTTTTTTTTTTTAATTCCCCGTCTCCAGATTCATCCCACCCTATTCAAGCAGATGTATTTAAAAGCATCTTGGAGCTTTATTTTTAACTGCCTACATGAGTGACCTCGGAAAGAAGCTATCTGCAGCGTTGTGGGGGGATGTACAGTGTTACTGAGGACAGTGGATGCTTTGTCCAGAAATGAAAAGGGTATCAGTGCTGAGACTAAACATACCGTGGTTTTGGAAAACTAAGGCGAGGGGAGGGAGAGTAAGCTTTACAGGCATGTTGCTTGACCACTGTTACAGTCTTTTAGATGCTTTTTTTTTCCTCACAACAATTTTCTGTCCTTCCTTATCTCTCCTTATCAGCTGTTAGCTGCTGAGGGGCACTGTGTGCAACTTATTAGCTGACCTAAGCAAGGTCCTGGGGGAAAAACAAATCCCACAGCAACTTTGCTGTGTGCCTGTTTGAACAGCATCACAGCTCTGCTGGGGAAACAGGCATTTTGTTATCCATGTTATGGTATTGTGGGCACCCCACAAGTGAAAAGCCAACAGGACATCAGGTGTGTGCTCTTAAAATGCTTCCCTTCAGCTTTTTGTGGCTGGATGGCATTATTTCTCCGAGCAAGTATTCACTACATTAAGAATAGGAATGCCATCAGTATTATTCATTATCCTTTTAACCTAAATCAAAAAAGAAAAGGAAATTGATTTTTAAGGGAGGCCACTGGTAAAGATTAAGGAGTGATTTTTCATGAGCTACTGCACATGCTGCCTTTTAGATTCAGACCTGCAAAGAAGACAGGCATTGCTAATAACTTTATCGTTGAAGGTCTAATTGTATTTACTTTATCTCTACATTGCTTTGTTTAACAGCACACAAACCAAAATATTTTCTTGCTCAGAGATGCCCCTTACATCACTCCCAGATCTTAAGAGATTCCCAAGTAGCATACCTGAAAGGAGGACGTGTGCCCTCCCAGAGTTATCCTGCATTTTTCAGTCAAATAGAAGAATGGTTTTCCCTTGCATTGCTGAGAATGACGCTATGTGGTATGGAATATCTCCCTGGTTAGTTTGGGTCACCTGCCCAGTTGTGTCCCCCCCAGCCTATAGCCCACCCCCCAGGCTATCCACTGCAGGAGGCAAAGTGAGAAATAGAGGTGGCCTTGATGCTGTGCAAACACTGTTCAGCAAAAGCTGGAAGATTAGCGTGTTATCAATATGGTTTGGGTCAAAAATCTAAACCACAGAACCGTATGAGCTGCCATGAAGAAAATTAACTCTTTCCTAGCCAGGCCCAGTACAGCCTGAAACTCAGGAGGGGATCTTTGTTTTCTGTCTTCTCCATAAAATGTATATTGCTTAATTTTTTCCTTGGAATACTCACCTTTACCTGCTTTTATCATCCCACAAAAGGAATAAACCAGCTGCACAGTCTAGATAACTTGTCCTTTCGCAAGCGTTTGAAGGGGATGAGCAGCTGATTTAAGCACATTAGGTGAATGCAGTGATTAGATGCTTCAAGCCAGATTGTGCATATTAGCAAGCAATTATGGTCTCTCTCTCTTGTAAGTCAATTTACATGTGTGTAAAGTAGGGGCTCTCAGATTCTCAAATGCGTGGATCATGTCTTGGTTGAAAAAATGAATTGCAAAGCTCTTCCTCCATTATTCAAGCGTGCCAGTCCATCAGGGTCCCCTTTTTGAAACGAATCTGTAGTTTCATGAATAATCATTACTGAAAAAATATTCTGCTTGGCTTTGGTTTTCCCTTAACATGATGGCGTAGCTCTCTGACAAGACGAGCCAGTAGGATGGTGGGAGCAGTGTTTTGTCACTGCCAATGCCATTCCTCGTGATCCTGTCAGCCTTATGAAGTCCCAACCTCAGCACCTCCTGGAACTGAGGCAACTAATATAAATCTTTCTCTGCTTTTAAATTAAAGCCTCATGAGTGTTGAAAATAGCTTTGCAGCGTGATATGAAGGCACTCTAAAGACTTTAAAACCAGAAAGCAAATAAAATCAATCTTTTTGCATTTAGCTTGATGGTTTTTGAAGCCTGACGTTTTAGCATCCAATTTATGAGTTTTGGACTCCTCTGCGCCTGCTGTTAGGAAGGGAAACCATAGCTATGTCTGAAAGCAGCTACAAACTGCTTAACAGATTACAGAGATCTTCCACCTAGGCAGCTGATTAGGAAAAATACTGTCATGTTCATATATATCTGCATATGCCCTTTCCTAGTGAGGTGTTTCCTGGAACCAGACCCTAGTCATAGTGAAGTCATATGGCAACATGAACCCATTTCAATGAGCTGGGGGCTTACAAATGTTCTTGATAAATTTAAATTAAATCACATTTAACTCAAAGGAATCTCATGATTCATTCCAGTGAGAATTAGGACAAAAGTTTAGGGACAAAATGACACAGCTCGATTGATTTACACCATCTGGGACACAGTCTGCAGTATCTATTTGTCTCCTATTACAGCATGAAAAGCAAAACAGTCCTTCACTGTTGCATCGACTAATCAAGTGAAAACAGAGAAAAAAACAGGGGCAGGATTTTGCTGATTTTTGCATTTAATCAAGAGCACACTAAATAGGTCATGGCATCGTTTTGTTTTCTCCTGATGTAAAGCAAAGACTCATCCGTTGCTTGTGCCAGAACCTCCAGCACATCTCCAAAGCAAGAAGCAAAAACAAAGAAACAACCAAAAAAAATTACAAAGAGGAAATTAAATTTCACTGTAAATCTTTGTTTGACAAAATACACATTTCTGCAGAGGATTAGAAGGTGATAACATCAGTCTATTAGCTCAGAGATTAAAGTAAAATGTTCTTCAAAATCCTATCACATTTATTTCTTTCAAACTGAATTTGGTGATTTAGCATTATGGTCACCAAATCTTTTTTGCTTTTTATTTTCTTTTCCTTTGGTCCTTAAGTTATAAAGTTTATAGTATCTGCTTGATATAGTTCATTTTAACATCATGAATTTGCAATTTACATGAGCCAGGGAAGATAATTCTACAATGCACACACTTTCTGATTAACTGTGTGTGACTTAAGTAGATCTGAGAAAAGAGTTTTAAAGCGTGTTTTGAAAGATCTAAATTCAGCCATACTTTATGAAGCAAAAATTATTTTTTTTTTCTTAGCTAGTCTAATGCCTGATAATCACTGCAGTCTTTTGTTGTGCAAGGTTATTGCTGGGGGGGTGGCTTATGCCAAGGAAGGGGGCTGGGAGGAGGGGGCACCAGCACAGTGAAGGAGTAAGTCTGGTGGTGAATTTACACCAAAGTGCAACTTCATAATTGTTCAAGAAAAAGCTTGTGGGACTAGGGTCTGAGAACTCATTTGATGAATATGCAAAATACATCATTTCACACATAAATGGCTAACCTCACAAACACAGTGTATTTACATTGATTTGCTTAATGCGTACACTTCACGTGTTTCCTATGCACTTTTTTTAGGGACATTTAGCAACAATGATCTGTATGGGTCCACTTTTTTTATCTTGTAATTTGCCAAGTATTTTTAATCACCCATACCCTGGGCACCAGATACTTGAA